>NC_090445.1:1060436630-1060736630 GCF_031143425.1 Pleurodeles waltl
ACCCAGACACCTTCACTGCGCGCAAAGTCCGCTGAATGATAGTTTACTCACCCCCTTGTGTCTGCTGTGATGCCCTCAAGCGCCCATCCAGCTCAGGGTAGGCCACCGGCAAGATCCTGAACATCAGGGGGGTCATGGTTCGACGGGCACCCCTACCACGTTGGAAGGCCATCCCCAGCTGAGCCTCCGCCGTCTTCTTGCTCCAGCGGTGAATGTCCTCCCATCTTTTACGGCAGTGGGTGCTCCGTCTGTGGTGGACCTCCAGGGTCCGGACCTCCTTGGCAATGGCAGACCAAATATCCTTCTTCTGGTGGGCGCTGACCTACATGACATGTACAGGGGAAGAAGAGAAGTCATTACCAACTGCACCGTCAAAGTGAGTGGCCCACATCCCTACCCTTGCCATGTGGCACATGCATTCACAGTCCTTCATGCACGCAGAACTCTGCCCCCTTCCTTCTTACAACCAGCCCTCTCCACACAGGTATAGCCCATACAACATGCTCCCTGTGTACTTACCTGTTAGTCTGGAGGACCGTAGAGTAGCGTGTACTGGGGGAGGACCCCGTCGACGAGCTTCTCCAACTCCTCTGCAGTGAAGGCAGGGGCCCTTTCCCCAGACACACAAGCCATTGTCTCTTCCAGACCGAGGTCACAGCAGCATTTGCAGTGTAGGTCCTCTCCTGTCGAAGATCAGGTATCGAGTGATTCAACAGATAGAAAATGGCAGCCACGTCCGCGGCGGTCACGTCCGGGGCGGTGTGTACCATCACCGCCGGCGTACATTGTCATTGGCTCCTGGGACCCAAAGGGTCCAATGTTAACCAATGCAGCATTGCGCCGCGGTCTTCGACTGCCTACCACGACGGTGTACAACGCCAGCGCAGTTACCTCACATCCCATTGTCCCAGTTTAGAGGTCAGGCAGCTGCCATTTCAGGGGCCCACATGGCCTAATTACCAACTGCGTCACACATACCTAGGCCTTGTCTCACAACACAAATACAGGCCACATTTTGTGTATGAATGGTGTTCTGTGTAGACTGTGGGTACATACCTCTGAGTTGTTTGACTCTGTGGTCGCTGTTGTCCTTCATAGGCACCGTCCGCTGGGACATGTGAGGAGATGGTGGCATCCTCTGGTGTACCGACCGCTGGTGGACCTGTCGACAATGGAGGAAAGAAGTTTTATCATCACCTACCGGTTTGACCGTGCCACTATCCAGGAACTGTGTACCCAGTTGGAGCCTGACCTGATGTCAGCAATCCGCCATCCCACAGGAATCCCCCCCCCAAGTGCAGGTGCTATCAGTGCTCCATTTCCTTGCAAGTGGGTCATTTCAAACAACAGTGGCCATGGCATCAGGGATGTCCCAGCCTATGTTTTCCAACGTGTTGTCCAGAGTGTTGTCTGCCCTTCTGAAACACATGTGGAGCTATATCGTTTTCCCTCAGGTGGAGGACTTGCCTGCAGTGAAAGGTGACTTCTATGCCATGGGACATATCCCCAACATCATAGGTGCCATTGATGGGACCCATGTAGCTTTGGTCCCTCCCCCACAGGAGTGAACAGGTGTACAGGAACCGGAAGAGTTATCATTCCATGAATGTACAGATGGTATGTTTGGCAGACCAGTACATCTCCCAGGTAAATGCTATGTTCCCTGGCTCTGTGCATGACACCTACATCCTGCGGAATAGCAGCATCCCTTATGTGATGGGTCAACTCCAGAGGCACCGTGTGTGGCTATTAGGGGACTCTGGTTACCCCAACCTGTCATGGCTACTGACCCCAGTGAGGAATCCCAGGACCAGGGCAGAGGAACGCTACAATGAGGCCCATGGGCGGACTAGGAGGGTGATCAAACGCACCTTCGTCCTCCTGAAGGCCAGGTTCAGGTGCCTCCATATGACAGGTGGTTCCCTATTCTACTCACCAAAGAAGGTGTGCCAGATCATCGTGGCCTGCTGTATGCTTCACAACTTGGCTTTGCGACGACAGGTGCCTTTTCTGCAGGAGGATAGTCCAGATGGCGGTGTTGTGGCAGCTGTGGATCCTGTGGACAGTGATGAGGAGGAAGCAGAGGAAGAAGACATTGACAACAGGGACTCAGTCATCCAGCAATATTTCCAGAGACACACAGGTGAGAAAACATTCCTGCCTACTACAAGTACTTTAACACTTCTACCTCTATCCTGTCTGTCGATTTCAACCAGTGTATGGTCACTGAGATGTCATTTTCCCTTACGGTTTCACAGGTGTGGTTTCCAACGTGTGTCATCTGCTTAGATTCATCATGGACTTGAGATGTGTGACATAGGTATGTTGACATTACATTTGAAAAAGCATTTTGTCACTGTCATTGCTAATACACAATTTCGAAATCACAGACTGACTCCAGATTGTTTTGTGCTTCAAGGGTGTTTATTGAAGTGCTCAATATTGGAGGGGGTCGTAAAATGGTGAGGGGGGATGGTGGAGGAATGTCCATGGCAGAGTCCAGTCTATGAGTCTCACAGGTGCATTGCCCATATGGGCATAGGAAGTGGAGCTGGGGCAGTTCCTATATAGACAGGGTTACAAAGTGGGACAGTGGTTTGACAATCAGGGTGGTCTCATTTCTTGGCGGGGGTCTTGGCATCGTGCTCTGTCTTGTTCCTGGATCTCAGGGACCGCTTGCGGGGTGGTTCTCCATCTGCAGGGGGTGGGGTGCTGGTGTGGTGGTCCTGTGGCGGTGCCTCCTGTCCACTAGCGCCGGTGGAGATGGTGGGCAGTTCATCGTCCATGCTAGTGTCAGGGGCCTCTTATAGTGCCACAGTGTCCCTCCTGGTGTTAAGTATTTCCTTCAGCACCCCTACGATGGTGCCCAGGGCGGAGCTGATGGTTCTGAGTCCCTTCCTGAACCCCAAATACTGTTCCTCCTGCATGCGCTGGGTCTCCTGAAACTTGGCCAGGACCGTTGCCATCGTCTCCTGGGAGTGGTGGTAGGCTCCCATGATGGAGGAGAGGGCCTCATGGAGAGTGGGTTCCCTTGGCCTGTCCGCCCACTGTCGCACGGCAGCCCTCCCAGTTCCCCTGTGTTCCTGTGCCTCCGTCCCCTGGACCGTGTGCCCACTGCCCCCAGGTCCCTGTTGTTGGGGTGGTGGGTTATCCTGGGTTCCCTGTAGTGGTGGACACACAGCTGGTTGACGTGTCCTGGGCACGGAGGTATGGGCCCGCTGGGTGGGTGCTGTGCTGGTATTACCAGAGGGTGGAAGGTCTGTGGTGGGCTGTGCCTGTGTGAGGGGAACCGACTGTCCCGAGGTCCACGATGGTCCGGGCTGGTCATCTGGATCCAGTTGGACAGAGCTGCTGTCATCACTGTGGGCCTCTTCTGTGGGTGGGGTGGAGATGTCTGGACCCTCCTGTCTGGTGACGTTGGGTAGTGGTCCTGCAGGGGTGTAAAAGCATGATTATTGCATCTGTGTGTGTCATGGTGTGCAGTGGGTGGGTGACCGTGTACCCCAGTGCTAGCATTCCTGTGTGGGGGCTTGTGTGATGATGGTTGAGGGGGTGTTATGGGTATGTGCAGTGGGCATGCTTTAGTGATGGGTGTCCATGCTTTGTTGTGTCATGCAGGGCTTGGTGTTGGGATGTGTGGTTTGTGTTATTAGTACAATTGTGAGGAGTTGGAGTGATAGGGGAGGGGCCGAGGGTGGGGGTCTGTGATAGCATGCAGGTAGGGTGGGGGATATGATAGTTAAAGGTTTGACTTACCAGAGTCCATTCCTCCACCGACTCCTGCGAGGCCCTCAGGATGCAGAATCGCCAAGACCTTCTCCTCCCATGTTGTTAGTTGTGGGGGAGGAGGTGGGGGTCCGCCGCCAGTCCGCTGTACCGCCAGGTGGTGTCTTGAGACCACGGAACACACCTTCCCCCGTAGGTCGTTCCACCTCTTCCTGATGTCGTCCCGATTTCTTGGGTGCTGTCCCACTGCGTTGACCCTGTCGACTATTCTTCGCCATAGCTCCATCTTCCTAGCTATGGAGGTGTGCTGCACCTGTGATCCGAATAGCTGTGGCTCTACCCGGACGATTTCCTCCACCATGACCCTGAGCTCCTCCTCCGAGAACCTGGGGTGTCTTTGCCATGCCATGGGGTGGTGTGGGTGATGTGTGGGGTGGTGATAAGTGTGGTGATATGTAGTGGTGTGTGGTGTTTTGTGCGTGGAAGTTGTGTGGGTGATGGTGTTGAGTGCCTGTGGCTGCTAGTTTGTGGATGGTGGTGTCTCTCTCTGGCCTTCTTTCGGAATTTTTGGTAGTAGGGGTTTGTGGGTGATGTGGGTGTGTGTTTTATATTGTATTGTGTGTGTGGGTGTGGTGTGTGTATGTTTATCAGTGTCATGATCACACAAACTTGCCAAGTCAAATCAAAGAAGTGCATGAGAAAAGCAAAGAGATATCCTCAGTGGAGACAGCAAAGCCCAAACTGGAAGAAGGTTTGCAGAGTAATCTTGCGCTTATTTCAAAGGAAGAATCAAGAAGAGAAGATCCAAGATGGCCGCTGTGAGTCCTGAAGGTTAGTTACAGTTCTAGTCTTGCAATCGGTTGGTTGCTAGGTTACGAGCTCTCCAGCTGGAAGCCTTGCACTTCAACTGAGGTCTGACAGGAATCAGCTGTGTGGAGAGAGAGCGCGCTTCAGAACAGAAACTCCTGTGAGGTAAAATTACATTTGAAGATTATATTACAGAAAACGGATAAATATTGTCAAGGTTTATTCGAAGAGTTTGATAGTAGACCGTTCCCGTGGAAGTCGGCAAGGCTACAGAGTTAATGTATGAATTAACCTTATGTTTACAAGGTTCTTGTTTAAGATATTAAAGTCAAAGAAAAAAACGAACTTTAAAAGAGCAAGTATCTACAAATGTCAAGGTTATAAACAAAGGCCAAGTTTAAAGGAGAAACGAACTGTTAACAAATAAGCATTTACAAATTCAATGGTAATAAACCAAAATAGAGTTTAAAAGAGAAACAAACTTAAATAAACAAGCATTTACAACTACAAGTTATCGACAGATGTTGAAGTAAGGAAGGAGAAACTAACTGTAACAAACACGCATTTACAAATACAGGTTATCAACAAATGTCGAAGTAAGAAAGGAGAAACGAACTTTAATAAACAAGCATTTACAAATACAAGTATTGACAGAAGTCACAATAAGACAGGAGAAATTAAATAACATCAGCTGATTTGAAGAACGCATTATCACTAACTATATATATATATATATATAGCAACATAAAACCAATCTCTAACAAAGGTTGAGAAGTTCTTCCAGAATCAGTAATAAGCATTTTTGTTTAAGAAGAGCTATCATTTATAGAGAGAAGCAAGGCTACAGAGAACTCAGGGTGAGTGAAGAAATAATAGAATTAAAGAGAATTAAGTGTTGAGAGTAGAAAGTGAAAAACTGATGTTGTATGTCCCTAGTAATTGCGACTGTGACTCTTGCAGGTGCTGTATCCAATGTTAGATGTGAAGAGGCAGACTGAGTACTGGCGTTCATCATCCCTGTGGCAGTCTCTCTACCATCCCATTCCCCTTTCCCCCTCCGGGGTACTCAGCACGAAGGATTAATATTCGTTGTGAGTAGCTCGGGTCGGGACTGAGGAGTTATCTTCTGCTTCTGAGGAAATCGAATTGAAGTATCCTGACAGATTGAAGTGCCGTCACCCTAATTTTAGGGAAAAAACAGATTTCCTCCTGAGCAGAATGGCAGAAGGAATTGATATAAAAGCATTAGCCACCGTTTTGGAAGGGTTACAGAAACAATTAAATAACACCATAGAAGAAACAGTCTAAATAAAACAGCGAATAAATGAGTTAGGGAACACCGCTAAATCAAATGAATCTGTGTTTTCACAAATCCCAAGCCCTTCACAGTCTGCAGGTATATCCACTCAAGTAATTCATGCGTTTTCCCCTATTATTCCTTTGGCTCAACCCGAGCGCTTCGGTGAGGATCCAAATAAGGCGCAGATTTTTCTGACCCAATGCTCATTGCATTTTTTATGTAGACCAGTCATTTTTTCTGAAGACCAGTCCAAAGTGGCATTTATATTGTCTTATCTGACAGGAGATGCGGCCGCATGGTCCATGCCAATAATTTCCAGAAATGATCCTGTTTTATATAATTTCCAAAATTTCAAGGAAGAGTTCTTAAGAACATTTGATCGGCGAACTGCAGCTCAAGCCACTGACAATGAACTACTGGAAATCAGGCAAGGTAATAAAGATCTAGTAGCCTATCTGGCTCATTTCAATAAACTCATTGTAGAGACTGCCTGGCCGGAGTCAAAAAGAGCCGCCATATTTTATCGTGGACTGAGAGATGAATTGAAAGATGCCTTAGCACAAGTTCCAAATAGACCCACCGAAATTTCGGAGTTAATTGATCTTGTGTTACAGATTGACCACCGGTTAACTGAACGAAGAGCAGAAAAGAGTTACAGAAACAATTAAATAACACCATAGAAGAAACAGTTCAAATAAAACAGCGAATAAATGAGTTAGGGAACACCATTAAATCAAATGAATCTGTGTTTTCACAAATCCCAAGCCCTTCACAGTCTGTAGGTGTATCCACTCAAGTAATTCATGCGTTTTCCCCTATTATTCCTTTGGCTCAACCCGAGCGCTTCAGTGGGGATCCAAATAAGGCGCAGATTTTTCTGACCCAATGCTCATTGCATTTTTTATGTAGACCAGCCATTTTTTCTGAAGACCAGTCCAAAGTGCCATTTATATTGTCTTATCTGACAGGAGATGCGGCCGCATGGTCCATGCCAATAATTTCCAGAAATGATCCTGTTTTATATAATTTCCAAAATTTCAAGGAAGAGTTCTTAAGAATATTTGATCGGCGAACTGCAGCTCAAGCCACTGACAATGAACTACTGGAAATCAGGCAAGGTAATAAAGATCTAGTAGCCTATCTGGCTCATTTCAATAAACTCATTGTAGAGACTGCGTGGCCGGAGTCAAAAAGAGCCGCCATATTTTATCGTGGACTGAGAGATGAATTGAAAGATGCCTTAGCACAAGTTCCAAATAGACCCACCGAAATTTCTGAGTTAATTGATCTTGTGTTACAGATTGACCACCGGTTAACTGAACGAAGAGCAGAAAAGAGAAGAGAGTATCGACCATTTCCCCTGAGAATTGATCGTGTAAGAAATGATCATACGAGAGCTGGAGAAGGGATAACGATAGAAGAACCAATGCAAATTGGTTCCATCCGAGGTCCTTTATCTAAGGAAGAAAAAGAGAAAAGAAGAGTGAATCAACTATGTTTATATTGCGGTGCATCTGGGCATTTTGTTAAAAACTCCCAAGAAACCCAAAGCTCTTCAGTCGGGAAAAGGCCAGCTTCATCAGTAGAGGGAGTTGCCCTGATGAAAGCAGAACCCAAGACAACTCCTTTAGATCAACGAGTGGCGAATACCTTACAAACCGCAGCGCCACATTTGGTACAAACAGTATCAGTTAAGACCCTTGAGAAGGAAATTCAAGGGATCTCAGTTATGATAGACTCTGGAGCTACGGGCAACTTCTGTGATATCAAATACGCTCGTAAAATGGGTATTCGATTTATCAAGAAATCTACTTTGGAAGTAGTAAGAGCTGTGGATGGAACCAATCTTTCTTCAGGACCCATTTCCCATGAGACCGAACCAATTCAGATGCAAGGTTTTGGTGGACATCAGGAGCAGATAATCTTTCATTTGATAGATGCTCCACAATTTCAACTCATTTTGGGTCTGCCCTGGCTTACAGAACATAATCCACAAATTGATTGGAGCAAAAGAACGATCAAGATGAATTCCTCTTACTGCAAAGAGAATTGCTTTCATGATGGAGTGGAAGTGTCCAGCAAGTCCCAAGCGGCCTGTTTATCATCACACTCTTCAATGATCTGTGCACTAAAGACAGCAGAAATCCCAAAAGAATATGAGGATTTAGTCGCCGTTTTTGATGAAAAGGAGGCTGAGAAATTGCCACCACATCGACCCTACGACTGCAAAATTGAACTGGAGCCAGGTGCGATATTGCCATGTAGCAGAATATACGCATTGAACGAAGCAGAGAATCAACATTTAAAGAAGTATTTGGATCAATATCTTGCTAATGGTTTTATTCGTCCTTCTGATTCTCCAGTGTCATCCCCACTATTTTTCATACCAAAGAAGGATGGGATTTTTCGAACTTGCATTGATTATCGAGCCCTCAATCAGGTTACCATAAAAAATCGATACCCACTACCTTTAGTGTCAGTTTTATTAGATCAAGTAAAGAATGCTAGAATCTACACCAAATTGGACCTGCGAGGAGCATATCATTTGATTCGAGTGGCTTCAGGGGATGAATGGAAAACCGCTTTTCGGACTCGATACGGATTATTTGAATATCAAGTGATGCCTTATGGGTTATGCAATGCTCCCGCTGCCTTCCAGCATTTCGTTAATGATATATTACGAGAATTCCTCGACCGGATTGCCGTGGTTTATATAGATGACATTTTAATCTTTTCCGACAATCTACAGGAGCACATTTCCCATGTTCGATCCATCCTCACAAGGTTGCAAGAAAACCATCTCTATGTAAAATTGGAGAAGTGTGCATTTCCTGTGGAACGAGTTGAGTTCTTAGGATTCATTTTGTCACCAGAAGGAGTTAGTATGGATCCTGCTAAGATAAAGACAGTGCAACATTGGCCTTCTCCTTGCAATGTCAAAGAGATCCAGAGATTCTTGGGGTTCGCTAATTTTTATCGAAGATTCATATCCAATTTTTCTCAAACAGTTACACCCATTACTCGATTGTTGAAGAAAGGAGTGAAGTTTGAGTGGACAAAAGAAGCTGAAAATGCTTTTAATTTTTTTAAGAATTCCTTCGTCTCAGCTCCAATCTTGCTCCACCCCAATCCAGATGAGCCATATTATGTGGAAGCAGATGCTTCAGATGTTGCCATAGGAGGTATCCTTTCCCAGCGTCATAAAAATACAGGTCAATTACATCCAGTGGCCTATTTCTCTAGAAAATTAACACCACCAGAGATAAATTATTCAATTGCGGATAAGGAGCTATTGGCAGTCAAAGAAACTTTTCGTGAGTGGAGGCATTACATTTTGGGAGCTAAGCATAAAGTGACCGTTTACACGGACCACCGAAATTTACAGTTTTTAAAATCAGCTTGAACTCTAACAGCTAGACAACTGCGTTGGTCCCTATATTTTGCAGACTTTGATTTTGTTATCACTTTCAGACCAGGAAAAGTAAATGGGAAGGCAGATGCTCTATCTCGAATTGATACCGGTGCAATTAAAGAGCCTCCAGAAAAATAATTGATTATTCCACAAGAGAAGTTCATATCTGCCATATTGTATGAAAATTTAACCAAAGAAATTCAAGAAAACTTAACATTCGAAGGAATGCTGAAGTGGTCCAAAGAAGGCCAAGGAAGAGAAATCAAAAAAGGTTTGCCATACTTTAAAGGTGCACTGTATGTTCCGACTGTGGAGCTGCAAGAAAAAATTCTTCAGGCTTATCATGACGATCAATTGGCTGGACACAAAGGAATTCAAAAGACTCAAAATCTAATACAACAAGAATTTTGGTGGCCAAAAATGAAAACTCAGATAAGACAAGGGCCCTCATTCTGACCTTGGCGGGCGGCGGAGGCCACCCGCCAAAGTCCCGCCGTCAGGTTACCGTTCCGCGGTCGAAAGACCGCGGCGGTAATTCTGACTTTCCCGCTGGGCTGGCGGGCGGTCGCCTTCAGACCGCCAGCCAGCCCAGCGGGAAAGAGGCTTCCACGATGAAGCCGGCTCGGAATCGAGCCGGCGGAGTGGAAGCTGTGCGACGGGTGCAGTTGCACCCGTCGCGTATTTCACTGTCTGCGCAGCAGACAGTGAAATACATGTAGGGGCCCTCTTACGGGGGCCCCTGCAATGCCCATGCCAGTTGCATGGGCACTGCAGGGGCCCCAAGGGGCCCCGCGACCCCCCCTACCACCATCCGGATCTCGGCGGTCCGACCGCCGGGATCTGGATGGCGGTAGGGGGGGTCGGAATCCCCGCGGCGGTGCAGCAAGCTGCGCCGCCGCGGAGGATTCAATGGGGCCGCGGTACACTGGCGGGACCCCGCCAGTGGTGCCGGTCCGACCGCGGCTTTACCGCCGCGGTCGGAATCCCCATTGGAGCACCGCCGGCCTGTCGGCGGTGCTCCCGCGGTCCTCCGCCCTGGCGGTCAAAGACCGCCAGGGTCAGAATGACCACCAATATGTGTCAACTTGTGACAAATGTCAAAGAGGGAAATCAAATAGAACAGCTTCACAAGGTCTGTTAAGACCTTTGCCCACTGCACCCCATGCCTGGCATACTGTTACTATGGATCTTATAGTGGACCTCCCTAGTAGCCAAGGTTTTAACACTATCCTAGTTTTTGTAGACACTTTCACTAAAATGGCGCATTTCATTCCTTTGAAAGAAATCCCTCGAGCCCCACAGGTTGCACAGTTGTTTACACAACACATAGCCCATGGTATCCCAAAAATTCTAGTTTCAGACAGGGGGTCCCAATTTGTTTCTCGCTTTTGGAAGGCCTTTAGTAAAAGATTAGGAATTGATTCTCGTTACTCTACCAGTTACCATCCTGAAACCGATGGGCAAACAGAGAGAGTGAATCAAGAGTTAGAACAGTATTTAAGACTCAATTTATTCGATAAAGAGAAGGAATGGCCCGAGTTGATGTGGGCAGCTGAATTTGCTTACAATAATGCTGTTCATTCCACCACTGGGTTCACCCCCTTTCATCTGAACCATGGTAGACATCCTAAGGTAATGTTGGGTAAAGAAGATGATTCAGTGCCTGCAGTAGAAGAGATGGTGAGGGATTTGCAGACCACGTTAGTTAGGGCTAGAAAAAACATCATTCAAGCAAAAGACTCATATAAGACTCAGGCTGATAGAAAAAGAAGAGAGAGCCCCATTTATTCGAAAGGAGACAAAGGGGGTCATTCTGACCTCGGCGGTAAAAGGCCCTTACCGCCGGTCAGAAGACCGCCATAACACCGCCGCGGCCGCGGCTAACCGCCACGGTCATTCTGACCCACAACGGCCAAACCTCCAAAATTCCGTCCTCCACTGCAGGCCGCCACATCAGCGGGCAGCGATAAACTGGAGATGACCAAACCTCCACCGTCACGCCAACAGAAATACGCCCATGCCATTACGACCCACGAATCCACACGGCGGTCATTCAAACGCGGTATTCCATTGGCGGTACACACCGCCGCGGTCAGAATACACACACATCACCAAAACACAGCCACATTGGACAATTTGAAATACACACACCTGATACACATACACACACCACTCCCACACAATCAACCAACTATAAAACACACACCCACATCACCCACAAACCCCTGCGACCATAATTACTGAGAGAAGGAGAGAGAGACACAGCAGACAATCCAAAGCAAGACACACTGAGGCACACTACACCATCACACACACCACATAGTAGCACAAAGCACCACTCACCAACATACTTATCATCACATACACCACCCCACACCACATCCACACCACCCCATGGCACCCCAAAGGCACCCACGCTTTTCGGACCAAGAACTCCGGGTCATGGTGGAGGAAATCCTAAGAGTGGAACCCCAGCTCTTCGGCTCGCAGGTGCAGCACACCAGTATAGCTAGGAAGGCGGAGCTATGGCAGCGGATCGTGGACAGGGTCAACGCGGTGGGACAGCATCCCAGGAATAGGGAGGACATACGCAAAAGATGGAACGACCTACGGGGGAAGGTCCGATCGATGGTCTCCAGGCACAACATCGCGGTCCAGAAGACTGGTGGCGGACCCCCACCCACCCCTCCCGAATTCACATCGTGGGAGCAAGACGTCTTGAACATCCTGCATCCTCAGGGCCTCGCAGGAGTAGCCGGAGGAATGGACTCTGGTAAGTCCAATCTCAACTACTATATCCCCCCCACCCCACCAGCATGCCAACCCACACCCCCACCCTCACCCCCAACCCCCCAGCACACATCCTCCCTGACAATGTCTCACCAGCACAACCCACCCATCCCAACACCAACTCCTGCATGCCAACACAAATCATGGGCACCCATCACCTAAGCATGACCACTGCACTAACCCCCCCCCCCCAACTACCCTCACAACACCTCCCTCAAGGGAATGCCTGCACTGGGGGACAAGGGCACCCATAACACGCACGCTATTGCACACACAGAAACAATAACCAAACTCTCTTACCCCATGCAGGACCCGAACGACAACACACCAGCCAGGAGGGTCCAGAAGTGTCCATCCCACCCCCGGAACAGGCCCACACTGAGGATAGCAGCTCTGTCGACAGTGAACCTGATGACCAGCCTGGACCATCGGGGACCTCTGGGCAGTCGGTTCCCCTCAGGCAGCCACAGGCCACACCAGACCCGACCCCCTCTGCCAACACCAGCACAGCTCCCACCCAGCGGGCCCATGCCTCCGTCTCTAGGACAGCTCAATCAGCGGTGTGTCCACCACTACAGGGCACCCAGGCTAACCCAACACCCCAACAACAACAGGGACCTGGGGGCAGTGGTAGCGGGCACACCGTCCAGGGGACAGAGGCCGGGGGAAACCGGGCAGCTCGGAGGGCTGCTGTGCGACAGGGGGGGGAGGAGAGGCCCAGGGAACCCACTCTCCAAGAGGCCCTCACCACCATCATGGGGGCATACCACCACTCCCAAGAAACGATGGCGACGGTACTGGCCAGGTTCACTGAGATCCAGGCACAGCAGGAAGAACGCTACATGGGGTTCAGGGAGGAGCTGAGAATCATCGGGACCGCAATGGGGACCATCGTCCTGGCCCTCCACAGGATAGAGGACGCGTTGCGGGACCATGGTGCACCACACAGGGCCCCTGTCACTAGGCCGGACCAGGAACAGCCTACCACCTCCGCTGGCGCTAGTGGACAGGAGGTCCCAACACCTCGACAGCCCCCCAGAACCCCACCTCCTGCTGAAGAACAACCACCCCGTAAGAGGAGCCTGAGACCAAAAAAAAAGACAGAGTAGGATGTCAAGACCCCCGCCAGCAGGACATACCCCCTCAAGTCTTCCCACTGTCCCACATTGCCACCCTGTCCAACCATGAACTGCCTATGCTCCATCCTTCCACAGGCAAAAGAACAATGCACCTGTGAGACTGAGAACTGGACTCTGCCATGGATATTCCTCCACCCCCACCCATCACCCTTAGAATCACATGTACCGATATCTAAATCACATTTTGCACACAAATCTGTTTTGAGTCATGCTGTATTATTAACAAATGTATTACATATTACTGTTCAATTTCTGTTCTGTCAATTAGTCATGACAACATACCAATGTCAATACGCTGTATTTCATGTGCGAACCAAGCAGAAGTCAGGTACTGAGTCAGACAGCACTGAGAAGGGAAGGGAAAGGCAAAAATTAATGAAAAACATCTGTGGGGAACTACAGAAAGTACAGATGCAGGAGGCTATAAGCAATTGTGAAATGGCGTGGGTGATTCTTACCTGGGTGTTACTGGAAATACTGTTGTATCACTCTGTCCCTATCGTCTGTGTCGTCCTCAGAGTCTTCCTCCTCTTCACTCTCCACAGGCTCCACGGCTTCTACAACACCACCATCTGGACCATCCTCCTGCAGGAAAGGCACCTGGCGTCGCAAAGCCAGGTTGTGGAGAATACAGCACGCCACAATGATATGGCACACCTTCTTTGGTGAGTACATTAGGGATCCACCTGTCATATGCAGGCACCTAAATCTGGCCTTCAGGAGCCCAAAGGTTCGCTCAATCACCCTCCTAGTACGCCCATGGGCCTCATTGTACCGTTCCTCTGCCCTGGTCCTGGGATTCCTCACTGGGGTCAATAGCCACGGCAGGTTGGGGTAACCAGAGTCACCTATTAGCCACACACGCTGTCTCTGTAGCTGGTCCATCACATAGGGAATGCTGCTATTTCGCATAACATACGCGTCATGCACTGACCCTGGGAACTTGGCATTTACATGGGAGATGTACTGGTCAGCCAAACAGACCACCTGGATATTCATTGAATGGTAATTCTTCCTGTTCCTGTACACCTGTTCATCGTCATTTGGGGGGACTAAAGCCACATGGGTTCCATCAATTGCACCAATGATGTTGGGGATGTGTCCAAGGGCATAGAAATCAGCTTTCACTGTAGGCAAATCACCCTCCTCTGGGAAAATGATGTAGCTCCGCATGAGTTTCATCAGGGCAGACAACACTCTGGATAAGATCTTGGAAAACATAGGCTGAGACATCCCAGACATGGCCACTGTTGTCTGGAATGAGCCAGTTGCAAAGAAATGGAGGACTGACAGAACCTGCACCAGAGGGGGAATTCCTGTGGGTTGGCGGATGGGGGACATCAGGGCTGGCTCCAGCTGGGCACACAGTTCATGGATGGAGGCACGGTCAAGTCGGTATCGTAGTATTATATGGCGTTCTTCCATTGTCGACAGGTCCACCAGCGGCCGGTACACGCGAGGATTCCTCCTTCTCATCGCTAGTCCCAGCGGACGGTGCCTAGGAAGGAGAATATGGAGTACAGAGTCAATCCACTCACAGGTACGTACAACACAGCTTGCACAGTACAGGTAAATTTATGGTTTGATATGTTTGTATGTGTGCCATTGCAAGGCCTAGGCCTGTGTGACGCATTAGAAATTAAGCCATGTGGGCCCTTGAAATGGCCGATGCCTGACCTGTGAAGTGGGACAATGGGATGTGAGGTCACTGCGCTGGCGGGGCACACCGTGGCGGTTGGCGGTCGAAGACCGCTGTGCGAAGACGCATTGGTTAACATTGAAGCCTATGGGTTTCAGGAGCCAATGACGATGTGCGCCGGCGGTCGCGGGACGCACCGCCGCGGTACGCACCACCGCGGGCGTGACCGCCATTTTCTATCAGCTCAATCATTCGAGACCTGATCATCCACAGGAGAGGACCTATACTGCAAGTGCTGCTGTGAACTCGGTCTGGAAGTGACAATGGCTGCTGCTACTGGTGAAAGGGCCCCCGCCTTCAGTTCAGAAGAGTTGGAGAAGCTCGTGGACGGGGTCCTCCCCCAGTATGCGCAACTCTACGGTCCTCCAGACCAACAGGTGAGTACACTCAGTGCACATTGAATGGGTTATGCCTGTGTGGAGGGGGGGGGATGTAAGTTGGTGGGGTGTGGAGGGAATGGGGAGTGCAACGCACGACAGATGAGAGAATGGGAACCATGACAAGGTTGGGGAGGGGCGGGGCATGTACTCCAAACATGCAGATATGTGACGGTTTCTCTTTCCCACCCTGTACATGTCAAACAGGTGAGCGCCCACCAGAAAATCGATATTTGGCGTGCCATCGCCGAGGAAGTCCGGAACTTGGGGGTCCACAACAGACGGGGCACCCACTGCCGCAAGAGGTGGGAGGACATCCGCCGCGGATCGAGGAAGACCGCAGAAACACTGCTGGGGATGGCCTCCCGACCTAGGAGGGGTGCCAGTCGCACCATGACCCCCCTGATGTCCCGGATCCTGGCGGTGGCCTACCCTAATTTGGATGGGCGCTTGAGGACAGCACAGCAGACACAAGGGGGTGAGTATCCGCACATTCTCCCATCTGTATGCGCATTGGAGGCGTCTGGGGGGGGGGAGGAGGGCTGTGGGTGACATTAGGCCCGGGCGCTCTCTGTAGTGTAGTCCGCTCCCTTAGGCATGGCCCTGTGCCCCCGCCCCCCACCTCGGTAGGGTGCCAAGTGCAGCTACCCATGCTCCAGCATCACCCATGTGCGCGTGTGTTGTCCCTAGACCTGTTTGCCTAGTCAGAAGTACTGAGTAGTGTACCCCAAGTTTGCGACTTAGTGCACGAGGCACCTGTGTCTGTCCTCTCCGCAAAGGGTATTGCTAAGGCATGCACTCAACTTTGTTTAATTTCTCCCCCCACCCTAAATCTTTGTCTTCTTGTGTTTTAGCATCATCAGGCGGAGGAGATTTGGCGTCGGAGCAGGAGGGAGCTGCAGGTCACCAGGCCCCGGTGGGCACTGACACAGACACCGAGGGCACCAGTGATCCGGAGGGCGAGGGGAGCACCACAACGGGGGCCGGTGGAGACACCAGCGACACGGACACGTCCTCGTTTGGGAGCTCCCTAGCGGGGGCGGCACCATCTGTGCCCCCCGCAACAACAGGTACAGCCGCCACCCAGCGCACCAGCACCGCCCTCCCAGCAGCCCCTCAGTCTTTGCTCCGTGGCCGCTCGGCCAGGAAGGCGCGCGTCTCCTTCGCCCCAGGCACCTCAGCCCCTGCCTCTGTTACCCCTGCTGCCCTCAGTGCGGAGCTCATTGACCTGGTGAGGACGCTCATTGTTGGGCAGACTACCCTTCTGAATGCCATCCAGGGGGTGGAAAGGGAGGTGCATCGGAGCAATGCCTACCTGGAGGGCATTCATTCGGGTCAGGCTGCCCATCAACGAGCGTTCACTGCTCTGGCCTCAGCACTGACGTCAGCCATTGTCCCTGTCTCCAGTCTCCCTCTTCTATCTGCCTCCACCCTTTCTCTGTCTCCTGTACCTCAACCTATCCCATCCACACCATCAGACCAGCCTGCACACACCTCAACACCCAAGGCCAGCTCATCCAAACATAAGCACCACAGAAAACACAAGCATTCACCCAAGCAACACACAGATGCAGACATATCAACAGTCACTACCACCTCTGTGTCCCCGTCCTCCTCGTCTCCCTCCTCCCTCCCTGTGACATCTACACTCACACCTGCATGCACCCCAACATCAGCCAGTTCTTCCACCACCAGCAAACCCTCCACTACAGTCCGCACACCTGCAGTCACCACCCCCACTGGCATTTACACGTCCCCTGTGTCCTCTCCCACTGTGTCTGTCACCCCCTCTTCCAAGACACATAAACGCAGGCAGACACCCAAACAACAGCCAACCACCTCACCACAGCCTACGTCCCAGTCACCTGCACCCAAGGACAGCACACCTGGCTCTCATACAACCACATCCTCTTCCTCCACTTCTCTCACCACTACTCCTACCCCTTACCTTGGTCCCAAGAAAAATAACCTCTCCAGTTTTGACCTCTTTCCCTCCCCCGACCCACCCCCTCCAACTGGGAAAAGTCCCAAGGGCACCTCAGCCACCACCAGCCCAACTACTACAGTGCAAGTGGTGCATGGCATGTGGAGTCCACCCTTTGGCGGCAGTAACACTTCGGTGAGCAGCAAGGGGACAGCCAGCCCCCCCCCCCGGCAAGAGGACCCGGAAATTGAAGGGCCGCCGGACAGAGACGGCTGCCCCCAAGGAGGTGACTCCGGCCACTTCACCGGCCACAGCAGCCAGGGGAGGCAAGGGCCCGAGAGCCCCATCTAAGGAGCGGAAGGACAGCAGGGCGGAGAGGACAACCACCAGGAGCGCGGAGCAGGAGGGCCCCACAAGCCCCATCCCGGCTGCAAGGGACGACACCAAAGGGCCCAGGACTCACTCCCCGAAGGGGCCTGACACAGCACGGTCGGAGGGCGACTGAGCAGGGTGTCCAGGCCAGGTATGACTCCCTTGACATACTGCAAGAGCACCGCTGAAGAGGGCCCCGCCGTGAAGACAGGTACCGCTGAAGAGGGCCCCGCCGTGCAGAAGAGCACCGCTGAAGAGGGCCCCGCTGTGAAGACAGGTACCGCTGAAGAGGGCCCCGCCGTGAACACAGGTACCGCTGAAGAGGGCCCCGCCGCGAAGACAGGTACCGCTGAACAGGGCCCCGCCGTGAAGACAGGTACCGCTGAACAGGGCCCCGCCGTGCAGAAGAGCACCGCTGAAGAGGGCCCCGCCGTGAAGACAGGTACCGCTGAAGAGGGCCCCGCCGTGAAGACAGGTACCACTGAAGAGGGCCCCGCCGTGAAGACAGGTACCGCTGAACAGGGCCCCGCCGTGCAGAAGAGCACCGCTAAACAGGGCCCCGCCGTGAAGACAGGTACCGCTGAACAGGGCCCCGCCGTGAAGACAGGTACCGCTGAACAGGGCCCCGCCGTGAAGACAGGTACCGCTGAAGAGGGCCCCGCCGTGAAGACAGGTACCGCTGAACAGGGCCCGCCGTGAAGACAGGTACCGCTGAACAGGGCCCCGCCGTGCAGAAGAGCACCGCTGAAGAGGGCCCCGCCGTGAAGACAGGTACCGCTGAAGAGGGCCCCGCCGTGAAGACAGGTACCGCTGAAGAGGGCCCCGCCGTGAAGACAGGTACCGCTGAACAGGGCCCCGCCGTGCAGAAGAGCACCGCTGAACAGGGCCCCGCCGTGAAGACAGGTACAGCTGAACAGGGCCCCGCCGTGCAGAAGAGCACCGCTGAAGAGGGCCCCGCCGTGAAGACAGGTACCGCTGAACAGGGCCCCGCCGTGGAGACAGGTACCGCTGAACAGGGCCCCGCCGTCTCAAGCACCGCTACGCTGGGCCCCGCCGTCTCATGCACCGCTCCGCTGGGCCCCGCTGTCTCAAGCACCGCTCCGCTGGGCCCTTCCTGTCAAGCACCGCTCCGCTGGGCCCCGCCGTCTCAAGCACCGCTCCGCTGGGCCCTTCCTGTCAAGCACCGCTCCGCTGGGCCCCGCCGTCTCAAGCACCGCTCCGCTGGGCCCCGCCGTCTCAAGCACCGCTCCGCTGGGCCCCGCCGTCTCAAGCACCGCTCCGCTGGGCCCCGCCGTCTCAAGCACCGCTCCGCTGGGCCCTTCCTGTCAAGCACCGCTCCGCTGGGCCCCGCCGTCTCAAGCACCGCTCCGCTGGGCCCCGCCGTCTCAAGCACCGCTCCGCTGGGCCCCGCCGTCTCAAGCACCGCTCTGCTGGGCCCCGCCGTCTCAAGCACCGCTCCGCTGGGCCCTTCCTGTCAAGCACCGCTCCGCTGGGCCCCGCCGTCTCAAGCACCGCTCCGCTGGGCCCCGCCGTCTCAAGCACCGCTCCGCTGGGCCCCGCCGTCTCAAGCACCGCTCCGCTGGGCCCTTCCTGTCAAGCACCGCTCCGCTGGGCCCCGCCGTCTCAAGCACCGCTCCGCTGGGCCCTTCCTGTCAAGCACCGCTCCGCTGGGCCCCGCCGTCTCAAGCACCGCTCCGCTGGGCCCCGCCGTCTCAAGCACCACTCCGCTGGGCCCTTCCTGTCAAGCACCGCTCCGCTGGGCCCCGCCGTCTCAAGCACCGCTCCGCTGGGCCCCGCCGTCTCAAGCACCGCTCCGCTGGGCCCCGCCGTCTCAAGCACCGCTCCGCTGGGCCCTTCCTGTCAAGCACCGCTCCGCTGGGCCCCGCCGTCTCAAGCACCGCTCCGCTGGGCCCTTCCTGTCAAGCACCGCTCCGCTGGGCCCCGCCGTCTCAAGCACCGCTCCGCTGGGCCCTTCCTGTCAAGCACCGCTCCGCTGGGCCCCGCCGTCTCAAGCACCGCTCCGCTGGGCCCCGCCGTCTCAAGCACCGCTCCGCTGGGCCCTTCCTGTCAAGCACCGCTCCGCTGGACCCTTCCTGTCAAGCACCGCTCCGCTGGACATCGCCATGTCATGCACCGCTGCGCTGGGTCCCGCCGTCTCAGGCACTGTTTATGGTTCACTGTGCCCACCATGCCTCCTCCTTGACCAGTGGACTCTGTAATCCACCTGAGAGACTGTGGCTTTGCACTCCCCAGGATGGTACAGTGGGCAACCCACCCACTGTAGAGACATTGAGAGACTGTGGCTTTGCACTCCCCAGGATGGTCCAGTGGGCAACCCACCCACTGCAGAGACTTGAGAGACTGTGGCTTTGCACTCCCCAGGATGGTACAGTGGGCAACCCACCCACTGTAGAGACATTGAGAGACTGTGGCTTTGCACTCCCCAGGATGGTCCAGTGGGCAACCCACCCACTGTAGAGACTTGAGAGACTGTGGCTTTGCACTCCCCAGGATGGTACAGTGGGCATGGTAGCTCCTCATGGATCTGGCGTCGTGAACTCATGTGGCTGTGGTGGCCCCCCCTTCCCTTCCCCCTGAGGTGCCTGTAGTTTTGACATCGGATGCCCCTGCAGTGTTCTCTCCAAAGGACTCAGGTCTCGTGTGTGGGCTTTGCCCTTGTTTCGCAGAACCTTGGCCCACGGACATGTTAGATTCGTAGGATGTGCAGGACTTGTTACTTCAGTGATACACTGATGTGTATATCTTTTTGGTTTTTGTAAATATTTTTCACGGTTGCTCAATTATTTCCAGGTGCTTTTTTTGAACATGAAAATTTATTCCAAATTTGGTTGTGTCATTGTATTTTTAAAGGGTCTTTGTGTGGTGTCACTATGACTTCCTGCTCTGCATTGGTGTGTACATATTGGGGGGGTGGGGGGGTCGTATATGTGTATGCCCGTAACCTTTCTTCCTCCCCCCTCCCGTGTGTCGTAGGTGCAGTACTCACCGTTGACGTCTGCGCCGGAGTTCGTACTCGTGGTAGATGAGCAGGTAGACGAGAGCAGGTATGATGTTCAATTCGGGTTCCATGCTGTCCCGATTCCGCGTGGAGTGTCTCGAGGTGAGCGTTTTCCATTGGAAATGTCTGTTTCCGCCGTGTTTTTATCGGCGGTGCTCCCGCCCCGGAAAAGGTGGCGGATTGGTGGGTCGTGATAGGGTGGGCGGTACATTGTCTGCCGCCTGGCTGTTGGCGGTGACCGCCGCGCTGTTTGTTTGTTCCGCCGTGGCGGTCGGAGTGTTAATGCGGCGGGCTGTGTTGGCGGTTCCCGCCAGGGTCAGAATTGCATTTTTTTGACCGCCGGACTGTTGGCGGGTTGGCCGCCGCTTCATCACCGACCGCCAGGGTCATAATGACCCCCACAGTTTGGTTATCCACTCGTCATTTACGTCTCAAAGGAAATCGCACATTTCAGCCACGATTTATAGGCCCATTCAAAGTTGACAAGATGATCAATCCAGTGGCAGTTAAATTGCAGTTGCCAGCTCATCTAAAGATACATCCTGTTTTCCATGTCTCCTTGTTAAAGAACAGTCCTCCAAATTTACGTCAAAACTCCCCTCCAATTCCTCTCCAGATTAGCTCTGCAGAAGAGTATGAGGTCAATCAAATCTTAGATTCCAAAATCCGTAATGGCCAGCTTTATTATCTAATTGATTGGAAAGGTTATGGTCCAGAGGAACGATCCTGGGAGCCGCACGAGTAGGTACATGCTTCAAGATTAGTGAGAAACTTTCATAGAACCTACCCAAGCAAACCTAAATTGGAGAACTGTTCCTTGAGGGGGAGTACTGTCATGATCACACAAACTTGCCAAGTCAAATCAAAGAAGTGCATGAGAAAAGCAAAGAGATATCCTCAGTGGAGACAGCAAAGCCCAAACTGGAAGAAGGTTTGCAGAGTAATCTTGCGCTTATTTCAAAGGAAGAATCAAGAAGAGAAGATCCAAGATGGCCACTGTGAGTCCTGAAGGTTAGTTACAGTTCTAGTCTTGCAATCGGTTGGTTGCTAGGTTACGAACTCTCCAGCTGGAAGCCTTGCACTTCAACTGAGGTCTGACAGGAATCAGCTGTGTGGAGAGAGAGCGCGCTTCAGAACAGAAACTCCTGTGAGGTAAAATTACATTTGAAGATTATATTACAGAAAACGGATAAATATTGTCAAGGTTTATTCGAAGAGTTTGATAGTAGACCGTTCCCGTGGAAGTCGGCAAGGCTACAGAGTTAATGTATGAATTAACCTTATGTTTACAAGGTTCTTGTTTAAGATATTAAAGTCAAAGAAAAAACGAACTTTAAAAGAGTAAGGGGCATATTTATACTCTGTTTGCGCCGGAATTGCGTTGTTTTTTTTGACGCAATTCCGACGCAAAACTAACTCCATATTTATACTTTGGCATTAGACGCGTCTAGCGCCAAAGTCCATGGAGTTTGCGTCATTTTTTTGCGTGGACACCTACTTTGCGTTAATGAGATGCAAGGTAGGCGTTCCCATCTAAAAAATTGACTCTGAGGCATGTGCGCCGTATTTACACTCCCGGGCAAAATTCACGCCCGGGAGTGGGCGGGTCAAAAAAAATGACGTCCAGACGCTTTTGCGCCGTTTTTTAGCGCCTGGACAAGGCAGGCGTTAAGGGACCTGTGGGCTCGGAAGGAGCCCAGAGGTGCCCTCCCATGCCCCCAGGGACACCCCCTGCCACCCTTGCCCACCCCAGGAGGACACCCAAGGATGGAGGGACCCATCCCAGGGACATTAAGGTAAGTTCAGGTAAGTATTATTTTTTTTTTTTTGTGGCATAGGGGGGCCTGATTTGTGCCCCCCTACATGCCACTATGCCCAATGACCATGCCCAGGGGACAGAAGTCCCCTGGGCATGGCCATTGGGCAAGGGGGCATGACTCCTGTCTTTGCTAAGACAGGAGTCATTTCAATGGGGGTTGGGAGTTGAAAAAAATGGCGCAAATCGGGTTGAGGCGAAAAATTTGCCTCAGCCTGACTTGCCCCATTTTTTGGCGCCCAAGCTCCATATTCCCCTACGCCGGCGCTGCCTGGTGTACGTCATTTTATTTCACGCACACCAGGCAGCGCCGGCGGCTAACGCCGGCTAACGTCATTGAATAAATACGGCGCCCGCATGGCGCTTCAGAATGGCGTTAGCCGGCGCTAATTTTATTGACGCAAAACTGCGTTAGCGCAGTTTTGCGTCAAAAAGTATAAATATGGCCCCAAGTATCTACAAATGTCAAGGTTATAAAGAAAGGCCAAGTTGAAAGGAGAAACGAACTGTTAACAAATAAGCATTTACAAATTTAATGGTAATAAACCAAAATAGAGTTTAAAAGAGAAACAAACTTAAATAAACAAGCATTTACAACTACAAGTTATCGACAGATGTCGAAGTAAGGAAGGAGAAACTAACTGTAATAAACAAGCATTTACAAATACAAGTTATCAACAAATATCGAAGTAAGAAAGGAGAAACGAACTTTAATAAACAAGCATTTACAAATACAAGTATTGACAGAAGTCACAATAAGACAGGAGAAATTAAATAACATCAGCTGATTTGAAGAACGCATTATCACTAACTATATATATATATATATATATATATATATATATAGCAACATAAAACCAATCTCTAACAAAGGTTGAGAAGTTCTTCCAGAATCAGTAATAAGCATTTTTTTTTAAGAAGAGCTATCATTTATAGAGAGAAGCAAGGCTACAGAGAACTCAGGGTGAGTAAAGAAATAATAGAATTAAAGAGAATTAAGTGTTGAGAGTAGAAAGTGAAAAACTGATGTTGTATGTCCCTAGTAATTGCGACTGTGACTCTTGCAGGTGCTGTATCCAATCTTAGATGTGAAGAGGCAGACTGAGTACTGGCGTTCATCATCTCTGTGGCAGTCTCTCTACCATCCCATTCCCCTTTCCCCCTCCGGGGTACTCAGCACGAAGGATTAATATTCGTTGTGAGTAGCTCGGGTCGGGACTGAGGAGTTATCTTCTGAGGAAATCGAATTAAAGTATCCTGACAATCAGGTGTGTGTATTTGGAATTGTCCAATGTGGTGGTGTTTTGTAGAAGTGTATGTATTTTGAGCGCGGCAGTGTGTACCACCAATGGAATACCGCGGTTGAAAGACCGCCGTGTGGATTCGTGGGTTGTGATAGCGTGGGCGTATTTCTGTTGGCGTGACCGTGGAGGTTTTTGTTTTTGCCAGTTTATCACTGACCTTTGGTGTGGCGGACTTGTGTGGGTGTCTGAATTTTGTCGGATTTCGAGATGTGGGTCATAATAGCTGTGGCGGAATTCAGCGGCGGTGTGTTGGCGGTCTTCTGCACGGAGGTAAGCGGCTTTTACCGCCAATGTTGTAATGACCCCATTATTTCCTCTGCACTCTACAATGTTTTTAACCTTGACCGGGACCCTGCCACATTCAATAAATAAATAAAGTAGGGTTTGGAGGTTCCCAAGTCAATTTTAACTCTTCCTTTTTTCTCTCCTGCTGTTTTCTTGGTCTTTGCCAGTAGGTTTAAATTTATTCCTACGTGCTTCTCACTTTGGCAAATACTATCAGTTAATATCTCTGGCTAAGAGCCCCATCGTAGAGCACGTCAGACATTGCAGCGCCAGTCTGACGAGGAGTGAGCCCTATGATGAAGCATGACATCTAATTAGATGTGTGAGGGCTCCTCCCTCTTTACATAGGATTGCCTGTATATTCTCTTTCTCTTTTGGAACAGTGTACTATTGTGATTTTCATGTTTACTATTAGGGAGAGTATATACTGGACCATTGAATCTCCCTTGTCCCCCTTTTGATTGTATAGCTTTTTTAGCCATGTTTTAGACATGTTGTTTTAACTAACTAGGCCAGCCGCTGTGCATTTTAGTTCAGTTACATTTTATTCAGCATTGCTTTATTTTCCTAGCAATAAGCCACATCTGCGGTGCTGTTTTACTTTCTGTATTGTACTTTCGCCTAGGAAAGCATCCCGTTCTTAGTTGGACATTTATTTCACTTTGTGCTTTCTTCAAGGCTACAGTCAGATAGGGTTGCCGACAAATGTGGTATGCTGTGTCTCCAACATTCACAGAAAAATACACACTCGTAAGTGGGGACCATTACTTAGAATGTCACTTGTTTTATTATAAAAACACTCCTTTGTCCTAGACACGTTAGAGGTAGATTCCAGCCAGATGACCACGATTGTATGCTGAATGCTTTGCTGTGGCTACTTGCTTAGACGGCCTGACCCCTGATCCACAAGGGGATGGTGTCTCTCTAGACTACGGGCTTCTTCCTCCAGGTATGAGGGATGATGTACCCCTTGGGTGAAAACCTGAATGGCAGATTAGGCTTATTACGCTGTGCTCAAACATTGTGTAGGTAGGAGAAATATATATATATATCACTCCTAGCGACAGTATGGTAGGACTGTTCTTGTGTTTTACTCTGTTAGTCACCTGCTTGCTTTTATTGTGTTTTATCATCTTGGTTATTGCAATACATGCCTTTTTTATGTAAGATGCAGTTACTTTCGGTAATTAAGAAAAAGGGATGGGATCTGATCAACCACAATTCCCCTGAGGAGTCTTCCTTGTCATGTGCCCGGTTGCCACAATCATCTCGGTCACAGATGCGGGGCTGCTAGTTAGTCAGAGAACCCGGATTAGGCAGACAGGCGTCATGTGGTGTGGAATCATACTTAATACCCACTATCCATGTGATCCTGTCTCCCAAATCTAGTAGTCTCATTAGCAGAATGAGAACCTACACGACATGGCACCTCCAACATTTGGTCAGGCACTAATATTCGGATCCTCCTGAGTATCTCTGTCTCATTTAAGGCTAAATACACCTCGATATCATATACGGCGACGTCCGTGGTATTGAGGATTTCCTCCTCAGCTAAATAGGTAGTACCTATCTTGAGCTGTAGGTTGTTCAAGCTTGAACCTTAAAAGGACCAATCCCCACTTGGTGTGCTTATCTCTGAACATACATCTACCATTAAAATGGCGAACCCACAACGGGTAGCAATTGCAGTAAATATGCAACCACCCCTCACTGCACATTTATTAGCTAATCGCCTAACGGCTTAGGGGGGTCCAGTTACATGTGTTGTTGAGGCTCATCCAGCCTATAGAACAGAAATTACTCCAATTGGTTGAGGATTTCATTCACAAGTGCTTTTGCATCAGATTGTATTGGGTATTGAGGTTGGGGTTGGGATTTTATTGGTATTACGTGGTAGGTTGAATCTTTGTCCCATCCTACATGATTGCGATATAACGCAGGTGCCTGTGCCACTGCCCAATCAATGGCATGCATTTCGGTTGAAGGCAGGAGCTTGGTGCCTCTATTTTTAGAAAAATGCGCGCACCTACAACCTCCAAACACAATAAAAAGCTCCAGTCAGTGTTGGGCTTTTTAAACTTTTGCAGAACATATATTCCAGATTATGCACAACGCATTAAACGATTGTACGACTCAATACGTCTAGATGTCACAAGCAAATTTTGGACAGTCGAACATACACGCATTCTAAAAGTTTTGCAAAAAGACATGCTTGAAGCAAAACTCTTGCATACAAGGGACAATAAAAAACATTTGGTCATCAGAGTAATTGCTGGTGACATTGGTTTCACCTATGTGACATTCAATGAGGGTAAAACCGTACCAATTGCATACAAATCACACTTATACTCCACAGCTGAACAACGCTTTGCTCCCACTGAGAAAATCCTCACTGCTGTCCAGATTGTGGCCCTTAAAGAGAGACCTCTTGCCCAGGGGAAGCGCATTATTGTTGTATCCCCGATTCCAGCCCTTGAGGCTGTTACCAAAGCAAGTGTTCCAAAAGCTAAAGCATTACATCCACGTTGGATCCAATGGACAACGTCTCTGACAGCCATTGATGTTGATTATGTTTTTGACTCTAAATTACAGACCCAAGAATTCTTACAATATGAACTTGAATACTCAGTTCCAGCAAATACATTGCCTATTCAACAATATCATAGAACTCTATACACTGATGGTTCAGCCCAAAAAGCAATAGGAACTAAATATCAATAGTCCACTGCTTGCGCAGTCGTGAGTGGTTCCATGAAGGATGGCAAGTTCTATCCACAAAATACTTACACACAGACTCTATGAGATTGAACTGCACAACTTGCAGAGCTCAAGGCTCTGGTGATGGCACTGGAACATACGGATGCGGAGCAGGTGACATTGATTGTCTGTGATTCGTACTATTGTGTCCATTCCTTAGATGAATATCTGCATTACTAACGCAAAATGGGTTCAGAGATTCAAAAGGTAACACCGTTAAACACAGACTTCTGTGGGGGAAAGTAGCAGAGTTGAAAGAAATGCTACCTAATGTCAATGTTGTACATACACTTGTAGTGAAATGTGTGTTTTGACCACTGACTTCGTGTTGCACCACTTTGCACCTGGTTTGGCTTAGTTCACCAGTTACAGACTTCATTTTGTATTCAGCTTAGCCTTAGCTTCATTCTGCCTATTGACTTTATCTTAGCATTAGACAATGCCATGTTAAAAGCTGCAAGTGATTTTCCACGTTGTACAATGTGCATTTTGTCTTGTTTTCGTACTTTTTCCCACCAAGTTCTTTGGCTGATAACAATGTACCCAGACAGCAGGAAACTGCCCTGTTTTGGATTATCACCTTGGGATTGTGGCCAAATCTCAATGTATTATTTTCAAAGCTTACCTAAACTAGCCAGCATGTTTGAATACTTCTTGCGCGACAGAGGGGTTTTTCCAGAAAGCTTCTTCCTTATTTGTTCAAAATATATGAGACCCAGATCAACAGTGGGAGATTCAGAGACCTCAATCAGGATTTTAGATGTTGAATGTCTGATATATATATATATATATATATATATATATATATATATATATATATATATATATTTCCCGTGAGGGTAGAGTTCTCTCTTTCTCGCAGTCGAACCGGGTCATTGGCTTGCTGGCAGGAGAAAGATGAAGTACCTGACAGTCCCTACGGTGATGCGTTTTTAATTTATTATTTGCTTTGCATTATAATATAGATACATATATTTGATGTGTATGTTGCAGTGGAGAATCATTCGTGTATGTTTTCATTTCATTTCTGTGACCATTTTTAAACGTGTGCTTTCAAAATGCTAATCTCCTTTTAGGAACCTTGTGTAGTGAAATAATAAATGTCTCCTTTGGACTAAGAAGTGCATTCCAGAGATTTTTGTCAGTGCATGAGTGTTTCAGCTCGGTCATTAGTGAAAAGCAAAACAACACTAGGAAATCAGTGTGTTGGAATACACGTTGAAGGCAGCATTCTACCTGATGAAGCAGCCAAATCAGCAGTAGCCCTGGCTTCTGTTGCTGCAGTAACTCGTTCTAAGCTAAAACTGGATGATGAAACACTGGCAGCCGTGAAAGCTTTGGCTGACAACACGCCTTTACTTAAAGCGCATCCTGCTAAATATTCCTACCGGATGGCAGGCATGTTTGATGCACAAGTAACAATACCAGGTGTAGTCAAGTAATTCCCAATAAAGACTTAAGACCGGAACTAATAAAAGCAGCACATGAGGGAGTGGCTTCTGCTCATGATGGTGTAGCGGCTACAATTTCCTTATTACAATCACGCTATAGGTGGCCAGGTCTCTATAAACTGAAAAAGCCGTATGTCCTTTGTTGTGACATGAGCCAGCAAATTAAAGGGTCCACTGTGAAACGCCCACCATAGACACCCCTCCTAATTTCCAACAAACATTTACAATATGTGTACTTGGACCACTGTGGTCCACTGACCCCACATAGTGCATATAAATACATTCTAGTCGCTGTTGACTCATGCTCCAGATTTCTGTGGGTTTGGCCACAACGTTCGGCTGACGCTCGAATTGTATTAAAGATTTGCAAGTCTTTATCACCACATATGCTTTTGCAGTTTTCCACTTGGACAGAGGCCCTTCTTTTGCCTCAAGGATTTATAGGGACACTATGGCTTCACTAGGGGTCCAACTGCCTTACTCATCTCCATTTCATCCCAAGGGAATTAGTGTCATGGAGCAACGAAATTGAGATTTAAGGCAATCCTTAACAGCTAGAGTATTCGGCACGGATCATAGTTGGCTTACACACACATATGGAGTCCAGAGAGCACTTAACAATCTGCCCAGAAGGTCCCTGGGGGGGCGTACATCATACGAATACCTCTTTGGAACTCAAATGTATGTTCAAGATCTTGATGGTCCTGGCGTGGAGGCAACAGAGACACCCTTTAACATAAATGAACGTGTCACTGTCTTGCAGGACTTACAACAGTTCTGTGATGACAACGCATCTGCCAATGCTGCCTCCTCTGGAATTAGGGATATACCAGTTACACCTACCTGCTGGATTCCTAAACTTGGGGATCTAGTGCGTGAAAAGATTGCTGTGAAAAAGGTCATTCTTATGGTGCACCAGTTCCAGTCCTGGGAATACACGGTACCAGAACTGTGTTTCTACCACAGCTGCCTGGCTCTAATGAAAATCTCTTTGTCTCCATCGACAATGTCAAGTTACACCATGTGGCCGATCCTACAGAGCGACCTAGAGGACTCCTGGTTAGTGCATGAATCCCTCCCACTACAAACCAGGATGTTTCCCTTCAAGTCTTCAACAGCAATGTTGACACCACTCAGCGCTTGGGGAGGGTGGAAAATGAGCTCTCATTGGTTCCACTTACAAGTACTTCTACACTTAATAATGATAATAATGAGCAATTTCTTACAAATTCTACACAAACGGATGTCATAATTTATTATGAACAACCACAGGAGTCTTCAGCAAGTTCTCCTCTTCAAAACACAGCCCCAGTTTTTGCACCAACAGATTCTGGTTATTTTGTCGACATTTAGGACACTTTCAGTGACTCATCTGCCTCGACTGCAACAGAACTGTCAAAAGCACGTATGCTGATACATTGGCTTAAAATTAACTATTTCATTCGTCCATGGACTCATCTATGGCTCTCATTGACTGTACTTGCCTTCCTTGTATGGATTGGGTTTGTTATTGTTTTCTTTCTCCTTTTGCATTGTCATTTTCTTCCTCAACGCTCTACAGCTGAACTGGTGAATGAGGTCCTAAGACCACATTTGTCATCACATAAAATTCACAGAGACTTGTCTCTAGTTACATGACAGTCATACCCATTTCTGATGGGATTGTCTGGGACAAAATATTATTCAATATATATGAGCCTACTGAGGTCATTCAAATACCATATGTATTCAAACTTTCTATGACTGATGTAATCACACCCAGAGTGGTTTCTGACGATTTGGATGTGAAAACTGTTGAAGCTATGATGTCTGATCTGCAGTATTATACAGTATTTGAAAATGAAGATGTGTACCAGTTTAAAGGAAATTATGGAGATATGTTCTTTTATAAATATTATGGACATTATTTCATTCACAGAGCAAGTACCCCAAAGACTATTTTTAAATGTACACAATGGGAACACTGCCCACCTTCACCAGTAGGCAGTTCTAAAACGTATACTGGAAAATTTGCATATTTTTCTGGGCACAATGTGAAGAATGCAGAGTCATATTATTTTAAATTGTCAGAGATGGAAAATCAACATGTTTCATTGGCAGATACAAAATTGATTTACTCTGATTCCTTTGTTTCCCGATTGGCTATAACAGGCTATGAGTACTGGTTGAAGGCGATTGACTTGAAAAGTGTGTGTGGAACAAAAAATTGGCAAATAAGAGGAACAGAAGCTTTATTTAGAGCATGCATGATTCCTGTTCAGATGATATTTTTAAATGGAACAGTACAGCAAACAAGTTGTTTAGGCTTAGCAAGCATTGAGGAATTGAATGTGCACTGTATTCCTACCCGTGCTAAATTTTACAAATGGCAAAAGTATAGAAATGCGTCTGAAGATCAGCTCGATGAATGGGTCCAGAATGGTACATTTAACACATTTTCGCTTCCTGGTGGGTGGTTATTGTGGCTTGTAGACACCAATGGGTGCCATACGCTGTTTGTTAGCTCCTCATGGGTTTTAGAATGAATAGACGGGACCCTCGCTATGTATCCTCTGAACACTCTGGTATAGTGACAACATATAGGGGCTCATTCTGAGCCCGGAGGGCGGCAGGAGGTGCCCGTCTGGAGGGAGCCGCCAAATGGCCGCTCCGCGGTCGAAAGACCGCGGAGGCCATTCTGGCTTTCCCGCTGGGCTGGCGGGCGACCGCCAGAGGGCCGCCCGCCAGCCCAGCGGGAAACCCCTCCTCACGAGGAAGCCGGCTCCGAATGGAGCCGGCGGAGTGGGTATGTGCGACGGGTGCAGTGGCACCCGTCGCGTATTTCAGTGTCTGCAAAGCAGACACTGAAATACAAAGTGGGGCCCTCTTACAGGGGCCCCTGAAGTGCCCATGCCATTGGCATGGGCACTGCAGGGGCCCCCAGGGGCCCCACGACACCCCTCACCGCCATCCTGTTCCTGGCGTTCGGAGCCGCCAGGAACAGGATGGCGGTGAGGGGGTCGGAATCCCCCATGGCGGCGCAGCAAGCTGCGCCGCCATGGGGGATTCCCAGGGCAGCGGAAAACCGGCGGGAGACCGCCGGTTTTCCTTGTCTGACCGCGGCCAAACCGCCGCGGTCAGAATGCCCTGCGGGGCACCGCCAGCCTGTTGGCGGTGCTCCCGCATCCCCAGCCCCGGCGGTCCTTGACCGCCGGGGTCGGAATGACCCCCATAGTGTAGGGAAACTATGCCAGCAATTGTTTAAGGGTTCCTCGTTGGATGCTGTCAAAGAACATCTTAGTCTCCTGTCCAATAACACAGATTTACAGGATTTCCTGTCAGGCCCCAGAAGACAACGCAGAAAATGCTTTTATATGCTGCATCTAATAAAATATGGAAGCTTTCCCAACAAGAAGCGGCTGCCCGGTTAAGGCAAATCGTTCAGGAAAATTTACAGAAAGCATTAGCCATTGTAGGTAATGGGATTAACACCTTGTCTGACCACATATACACCTTAAATAACATTGTATCCTCTGCAATAGATATAGTCCAGAGTGATGTATCATTTTTGCAACATGGACAAAGTCAGCTAAGAACTATTATGCAGTTAGGTTGGACACTACAAACAGGTCACGTTCCCTGGGAACACGTGAGTGCAAGGGACATTTTTTCCACATTTAATTTAACGCAACAACAACAAATAATGCCTAAGAAAGAAGCAGCATATGTCATATTGAATATTGAAAAGTTAGAAAAATTGCCTTTTACTGTGACTGAAATACCATCTGTACCAATGTTTCAATGGCATGAATGAGGTCTTTCTTAGCGGTAGTGAATGCAAGACTTCTGTGAGCCATTCAATGGTTTGTAAACAGCTGTCCTTGCACGGGGCATGCAATGCCTCAGCAGCAAATTTGGCTTGTTATCTGAAGGGAGTCCCAGTCGCCTTGATTAGACCTGCGTTCCAGGTGGTCTCAAATGGCAGCTATGCGCTCCTAAACAGTGAGAGCTGTTGTGTAAGGCGAGCCGGAATAGCTTATGTCGTTTCGGTCTTCCAAATTGTCACGTGCTGCGGGAATGTCCTCCCCCCGCACAATTCAAAGGAGTAGAGGAAATCTGGCCTCATATTGCTATTTCTGAAGCAAATTTTGACAAGTTGAGCAGACTAAGGGCTTTATTGTTTCAAAAACATGTGGTCGCTTACATCTGCACGCAAGATCTCTGTGCTTCAGGGTGCGACTTCATCGGCGGAGATTCAGTCCCTTTTCCGAGACACTTTGGTGAACTTGTGGGATGAATATTTAATGCATCCAGTACTACTGGAACTGGCCACCTTTTTAAGGCTGTTGGTTCTGGTTTTGTTCACACCTTCTCCTCTACGTTCGGTTTAATACCATTAATTATACATTCAATATTTTCAAGTGTTTTCAGGTGATTTCTGATTACTTTGTCTATAATGCGTGGCATTTTACTGTTGCTATTTTTGATGCGCAATGGCTGTCCTGTCACAGCAAGGAGCACTGAGAGCGCTACCTCCAGCACAACTGTGTCGTGAACGCATGATGCAGTATTTTGGAGCACCACTCCTGGAACAGCTCGAGTGTGACTGGTCTTTGTCATTCTGACTGGTTTTGGATTGTGTGCAGCCCATGTTTCAATGCCTCTGGCACCTCTTTGAATGTGCACTAAAAGTCTGTCTTTCTACGCAGCGCTTACTTTCATTGCATTCAGATCTGTTGATGTTCTCGATGAGGGCTCATTACAAGACATACGCATTGAGGGTGCATTTGCTACAGGAAGCCGTTTATGAGTTGCCCTTTGTGGATTCTGCGACTCTTAACTCTATGGTGGCAATGACATGAAATGCCGCTGCCTCACCTTAGGCTTTGGAACACGAGTGTTCTGTAGTTTTCCTTGGAGATGATATGGATCTTTTACCACCTGCTGAAATAGAACGTCTCCTGGCTTCAATTGTCCTGGATATAATTGCCGATTTCCAAAGTGATACTGACTATTGAATTTGGATTTTTTCATCACTTGTTCAAATTGTCCTTTTATTGCCTCTGTGTCTCTTAACTTGTCACTATTGACATTTATGTTTAGTTTTTTTAGCGTAAGAGTTTATTAAAAAAAAATTAATAAGCCACATTTGCGGTGCTGTTTTATTTTCCTTATCTTATTTTACTTTCGCCTAGGAAAGCATCCCATTCTTAGTTGGACACTGATTTCACTTTGTGCTTTCTTCAAGGCTACAGTCAGATAGGGTTGCCAACAAATGTGGTATTCTGTGTCTCCAACATTCACAAAAAAATACACATTCATACGTGGGTACTATTTCTTTGAATGTCAATTGTTTTATTATAAAAACACCCCTTTGTCCTAGACATGTTAGAGGGAGATTCCAGGCAGATGACCACAACTGTATGCTGATTGCTTCACTGCTGCTACTTGTTTAGATGGCCTGACCCCTGATCCACACAGGGACGGTGTCTCTCTACACAACAGGCTTCTTCCTCCAAATATGAGAGATGATGTACACCCAGGGGGTAAACCCAAAGGGCAGATTAGGCTTATTACGCTGTGCCCAAACATTGTGTAGGTAGGAGAAATATATATATATATCACTCCTAGTGACAGTATGGTAGGAATGTTCTTGTGTTTTACTCTGTTAGTCACCTGCTTGCTTTTATTGTGTTTTATCATCCTAGTTATTGCAATACATGCATTTTTATATAAGATGCAGTTACTACAATAAATCCTTGTTTAACTATATTCTACCTCTGTTGTCTTTGCTTATATGAGACTTTCGGTAACTAAGAAAAAGGGATGGGATCTGATCGACCATGATTCCCCTGAGGAGTCTTCCCTGTCATGCGCCCGGTTGCCACAATCATCTCGGTCAGAGATGAGGTGCTGCTAGTTAGCCGGAGAACCCGGATTAGGCCGACAGGCGTCATGTGGTGTGGAATCCTACTTAGTACCCACCATCTATGTGATCCTGTCTCCCAAATCTAGTAGCCTCATTAGCAGAATGAGAACCTATGTGACACTAGGAGGCATTCGGACAGAAGAGCCAACAAGCCTTGGCAGCGACAGACAGACGCGGTGCACAGGTGTTCCATTTCAGCAGCTCTAACGAGGGACCACCAACTTCCCAGTTGCAAGGAAGACAGGCCTGACCTCTGGAGAGCCATAGAACCAACACCTGTGTTGCAGAGCCTTGAAGAGTCCACAGGACTGTAGGATCCACAAACCGGTTGTCGACATCAATGTGGCTTTGGTTGCAGGGTAGCAACTCCTTCACGCCTAGAGTGTACTTAGTGCAGACAGAGTCCTTGTGACTATGGAGGATTTATGGCCACAGAAGTAGCAGAGTCCTTGCAATACCCAGGGACAAATTTGCGATAGGACTACTCCTACCAATTGCAGTCTTGCCTTAAGTCCTGATGAAGTCCAGCAGTAGAATTTGGTATCCAGGTCGCAGAAGTGTTTAAAAAAATCTTGCAGTTGAATCCAAGATGAATCTAGGGTCCTACCCTCAGGGGAGCCCTTAAGTAACCCAGGGAGGGGGTTAGACATCTTCTGCAGTTATCCACCTATCCGCGGAGTTCAGGGACACTACTTTATTGGAGCAGAGGGGTGGTTACTCCCTTGTGTCAGAAATAATACTTGAATATTGTCTCGAAAGGTAATGGTGTGCATTAATAATCAGAATACAGTCTCACAAGGCACCCCTGTTTGAACTCTGTTTGACACTTGGAGTTTGTTTTCCAAAACATAATTATGCCTGGACGTGTTTGTTCCTAGTGCACCTGCTAGATCAGTTTAACAGAATGCCGATGACTCATGAAAGAAACATGTGCAGAACCAAGCAAGCCTGCACAATGAGCTCCCCCAAACGCATTCCAAAATGAACGCCTGCTAGATCAGTTTCACAGAAAGCTGATGACTCATGAAAGAAACATGTGCAGAACCAAGCAAGCCTGTACAATGAGTTCCCCCAAAAGCATTCCAAAATGACTTATCATAATGAAGTAAACACAAACGATCTGTCACCACATCCTGAATGACTCATCAGTAAGGTGATAAAAACAATCAGCTATGTGATTCTAAATGACTCAGCACCAGATGGTAAACATATATTCAGTAATCATGAACATTTTAAAAGACTCATCACGGACCAAAGACATAAACTATTCAAATCTGCTCCACCTTCGAACCAGCGCTTCACGTTCAGAATCCAGAGCCTGTTCAAGCCTCCTTATACCCTGAAAGAACCTAAATTCAGAGAATCTACTTACTGCGAGTAGTTTCTTCCGAAGACCGAAACCTTCCTCCTTGACTCCCAGACAGCCCAACACCTGTAGGAAACAAGAAAAGACAAGATTAAAAGGTAAATGCTAACACCAGCACAGCGTGTATTAATAAGAAACAGAAATCAGCACAAGCACTTCCCCCATCTGTTGGATTGCACTAGTATCAGGGTGGCATTGGGTGCACTGAGCCTTCCAGAAAGGAACCATTTTGAAAAAATCAACTATTTCACCGTCAATACCCAGCAACTAGATGGACTCAGTCACAATTTACATATACATGTCAAATCATGAGACACTTCAGCCAAAAGGTGAGTGTAGGAAGCTGGCTTTGTATATACTGTATCAAAATGAGATATAGGCCCTCATTACAACCCTGGCGGTAAATCCTTCTTACCGCCGTGCCGACGGCCGCCAACATACCATGACCGCAGCAGAAATCCGCTACGGGTATTGTGACCCACACTGAAAAATCCGCCACTATACAGACACACACACAAGTCCGCCACACCAAAAGTCAGTGATAAACTGGCGATAGCAAAACCCACCCCGTCACGCCAACAGGAATACGCCCACAGTACCACAACCCACGAATCAACGCGGTGGTCTTTCAACCGCGGTAAACCATTGGCGGTACACACCGCAGCGCTCAAAATACACACACACTTCCAAAACACAACCACATTGGACAATTCAAAATACACACACCTGACACACATACACACATAAACCCACACACTCACACCACTATAAAACACACACCCACATTACACACAACCCCTTACAGCGAACAATTTTGAAGAAGCAGAGAGAGAGAAAAGCAAAGATCACACCATCATCCAGAGGCACAGAACACCATCACACATACACCATCCACGCACCTCAAAGCACACACCCCAACCCATCACCCCACACATCACATCACACATCACTCACACCACATCATGGCACCTCAAAGACACCCCAGGTTTTCTGTGGAGGAGCTCAGGGTCATGGTGGAGGAAATCATCCGGTTAGAGCCACAGCTTTTCAGATCACAGGTGCAGCAGACCTCCATTGCTAGGAAGATGGAGCTATGGCGGAGAATAGTGGACATGGTCAACGCAGTGGGACAGCATCCAAGAACAAGGGATGACATCAGGAAGAGGTGGAACGACCTACGGGGGAAGGTACGTTCCGTGGTATCAAGACACCAGGTAGCCGTACAGAGGACTGGGGGTGGACCCCCACCTTCTCCCCCACAACTAACAGCATGGGAGGAGCAAGTCTTGGCGATCATGCATCCTGAGGGCCTCGCAGGAGTAGCAGGAGGACCGGACTCTGGTAAGTCAAATCTTTGCTACTTTCACCCCCCCACCTGCATGCCATCATATATTCCCACCCTCACCCCATCACTCCACCACCCCCCACTCACCCCACCATCACTCCCACATCCAAGACCTGCATGCAACAACAATGCATGGACACCCATCACAGACCTGCATGGACACCCATCACCAAAGAATGCCCAATATAGAGACTCACCCAGGCCACAAAATCACCACTCACACAAGGCCCAAGGCGATAGTGCAAGCACATCAATACAGGGAAACACACCCATTGTACAAGATGACACACACAGATACAATAACAATGCATTTACATCCCAACAGGACCACTACCCAACGTCACTGGACAGGAGGTGCCAGCCATATCCAGTCCCCACACAGAAGAGGCCCACAGTGATGACAGCAGCCCTGCACGCCTGGTCACGATGATCAGCCTGGCCCTTCTGGGATCTCTGGACAGTCGGTTACCCTGCCACAGTACCAAACCACCACAGAACCTCCCCCCTCAGGAAACACCACCATAGCACCCATCCAGCGGGCCCATGCCACTGTCCCCAGGACACGTCAATCAGCAGTATGTCCACCACTACAGGGACCCCAGGCAAACCCACTAACCCAGGACGATCAGGGACCTGGGGTCAGTGGCAGTGGGCACACCGTTCAGGGGACAGAGGTACAGGACAACAGGGAAGCTGGGAGGACTGCTGTGCGACAGGGGGAGGACAGGCCCAGGGAACCAACCCTCCACGAGGCACTGATCAACATCATGGGAGCATACCACCATTCCCTGGAGACCATGGGCACGGTACTGGCCAAGTTTCAGGAGACCCAGCGGCTGCAGAAGGGACAATACATGGGGCTCAGGGAGGACCTCACCAACAAATACACCATCCTGGTCACCATAGCAGGGGTGCTGGCTGACATAGGCAAGACCATGAGGGAGGCAGTGGCACAACAAAGGGCCTCTGACAGCCAAATTTAGGAACAGCCTTCCACCTCCGCCGGCGCAAGTGGACAGGAGGCCCTGACACAGGACCAACAGGCCACCAGCACCCCACCGCCTGCAGAAGGAGAACCACCATGCAAAAGGTCCCTGCGATCCAGGCAGAAGACAGAGAACATTGCCAAGACCCCCTCCAGCAAATAAGTTTCTCCTGATTGTCACCCTTCTGTCCCACAATGTCATCCTATCCAAATTGAACTGCCATTACTCCCCTTCCTATGCCCCATTGGACAATGCACCTGTGATACCAAGAGACTGGACTCTACTATGGACCTTCCTCCACCATCACCCCAGCCCCTTGCACATACCCCAATACTCATTAGCTCCTAAATAAACACCCTTTAAGCACAAACCAATCTGGAGTCAGTCTGATCTTTCACAACATGTATAATGACAACATTAGTAACAAATAGCAATGTAAATGTTCATTTACTCATACCAATGTATGACAGTTGTTGTGCAACAGTACATATAGCAGGAGGCAGAATGTGGTACCCAGATCTGAAAAATGAAATTCCAAAGTGTCCATAGACAGAGGTTAAGAGGCTGACTTGTACAATGCCCTACAGTATTCTGAAATGGGAGGAGGAGTTACAGTCTTTTACCTGTGTGTCACTGGAAGTACTGCATGATGATGTTCGTTCGGTTGTCAATCTCTTCTTCCACTGCCTCTTCCTCCTCACTGTCCACAGGCTCCACCACTGCCACAAGACCATCACCAGGCTAATCCTCCTGCAGAAAAGGCACCTGGCGTCTCAATGCTAGGTTGTGCAACATGCAGCATGCCACGATTAGCTGGCACACCTTCTTCGGTGAGTAGTGTAGGGAGCCACCTGTTAGATGGAGGCACCGGAATCTGGCCTTCAGGAGGCCGAACGTCCTCTCAATAATACGTCTAGTTCGCCCATGTGCCTCATTGTAGCGGTCTTCTCCCCTTGTCCTGGCATTCCTCACTGGGGTCAGTAGCCATGAGAAGTTGGGGTAACCAGAGTCACCTACAAATGTCGAGGGATACCTGTTAGACACACTAACCTTTAGGGACAACCCCATACCCAGACACCTACTCATACTGTGTGGTGACCTTGGCTTCACCTATTAGCCACACCCGGTGCCTCTGGAGTTGGCCCATCACATAAGGGATACTGCTATTCCTCAAAATGTAGGCGTCAGGCACAAAGCCAGGATACTTGGCATTCACATGGGAGATGTACTGGTCCGCCAAACACACCATATGCACATTCATCGAATGGTAGGTTTTTCTATTTCTGTACACTTGTTAATTTCTGTGGGGGGGACAAACGCCACATGTGCACCATCAATGGCACCAATGATGCTGGGGATATGTCCCAGGGCATAAAAGTCAGCCTTCACTGTTCGCAAATCCTCCACCTGGGGGAACACAATGTAGCTGCGCATGTGTTTCAGCAGGGCAGACAACACTCTGGTCAACACGTTAGAAAACATTGGCTGAGACATCCCTGATGCCATGGTCACTGTTGTTTGAAAGGAGCCACTTGCCAGGAAATGGAGCACTGACAGGACCTGCACTAGAGGCGGGATTCCTGGGGATGGCAGATAGATGACATCAGTTCTGGCTTCAATTGGGCACACAGGTTCTTGGATTGTGGCGCGATCAAGTCTGTAGGTGATTATGATGTGTCTGTCTTCCATTGTCGACAGGTCCACCAGGGGTCTGTACACTGGAGGATGCCACCATCTCATCATCTGCCCCAGCGGTTGTAGCTTATAGAGGAGAACGGTGAGCAGAGGGTCATTTACCACATAGGTTGCACAAGTGTGTCTACAGTAATGTAAGTAAATCCGTGTGTGACATAGTTAGTCCGTATATATGCCAAAATGTGCTGTGACGCAGTTAGGTGCCATGCCATGTGCCCCCCTGAAATGGCGGCTGCCTGACTTGTGAGGAAGGACAAGGGGAAATTAGGTAACTGCGCTGGCATTGTGCTGCATCTCGGTAGGCGTCGAAGACCGCCGCGTAGGTCAGCATTGGTTATCTTTGGGCCCTATGGGTTTCAGGAGCCAATGGTGATGTACGCCGGCGGTGACGGTACGCACCGCCGTGGATGTGACCGACATTTCCTATCTGTTCACTCACTTGATACCTGACCTTCAACAGGAGAGGACCTAGACTGCAAGTGCTGCTGTGACCTCAGTCTGAAAGCGACAATGGCTTGAGTGTCTGGGGAAAGGGCCTCTGCCTTCACTGCAGAGGAGTTGGACAAACTGGTGGATGGGGTCCTCCCCCAGTACACGCTACTCTATGGTCCTCCAGACAAACAGGTAAGTACATTGTGAGCATGATGCATGGGCAATGCCTGTTTGGAGTGGTGTGGATGGAAGATACATGTTGGGGGGGGCTGAGGGCTGCATGTGAGGGTGGTCAGTGTATGTGCATCAGGACATGGTTGGGAACTGGTGGGCAAAGAGTCTGACGGTCCGGAAAAGTGAGTAATTTCCTTTTCTCCTGTACCTTTCCTCTAGGTCAGCACCCACCAGAAGAAGGATATTTGGCGTGCAATCGCCAAGGAAGTGTTGACCCTGGGGGTCTATCATAGACGGAGCACCCACTGCCACAAGAGATGGGAGGACCTGCGCCGCTGGAGCAAGAAGATGGCGGAGGCCCAGCTGCGGCTGGCCTCCCAACGTGGAAGGGGTGCCCATCACACCATGACCCCCCTGATGTTCCGCATCCTGGCGCTGCCCTATCTGGAGCTGGATGGGTGCTTGAGGGCATCACAGCAGCCACAAGGGGGTGAGTACAGTGTCATAAAGCTGACTGCGCGGTTTAGGAAGTATCTGGGTGGGGGATGTGGGCTGTGGGTGCCCCTAGGCCCGGGCGAACATGGCAGTGTAGGTCCCTTGTTGGGCAGGCTCTGAAGCACTCCAACCCCAATAGTGTCAGTGGGCATCTTCTACTTGGCAGGGTCCTGTGGGTTTCAGGTGTGCAGCCAATGGCGTTAGCCATTGTACCCCATGGGCTGGTGACTTTCCTACTAACTGGTAGTGCATGGCCTTGTGCATAGGGTTGCTCCCTGTGTGTTGTGTCCGCCAACGGTAGTGGTGTTGCCGGCATTGACCATGTGTGTTCTCTGTCTCCCCCCCTCTTTTTTTTTTTTTCACCCTGTCCTTGTGTGCATTAGCGTCATCTGGAGGAGGAGCAGTGGCACAGCGATGGAGGGAGCTGCATCGCACATGGCCCAGGAGGGTGAATCCACTGGGGGTGAAGGCACCAGTGGGACGGAGGGCGAGGGAAGCTCCACGACGGGGACAGGAGGGGATACCAGCGACAGCGACTCCTCCTCTGATGGAAGCTCCCTGGCGGTGGCGGACACCTCTGTGCCCACCCCAACAACAGGTACAGCTGTCACACCCCCACCAGCACCGCCCTCGCAGCAGCCCCTCAGCGAGTTTCCAGTGCCCGCTCACCCAGGAGGGTGGGCATCTCCTTCGCCCCAGGCACCTCAGGCCCTGCACCAGTCAGCCCTGCTGCCCTCAGTGAGGAGGCTATTGGCCTCCTGAGATCCCTCACTGTTGGGCAGTCAACCATTCTGAATGCCATCCAGGGTGTCGAGGGGCATTTGCAGCAAACAAATGCATACCTGGAGGGCATTCATTCTGGCGTGGTGGCCCAACAGAGAGCATTTCAGGCTCTGGCCTCAGCACTGATGGCAGCCATTGTCCCTGTGTCCAGCCTCCCCCTTCCAACTTTCACTACCCAGACCCAATCCCCTCTACCTCAGCCTATCCCAAGCACACCATCAGACCAGCATGTACACACATCAACACACAAAAGTGGCTCAGGAAAACATAAGCAAAACACATCCCACAGGCACTCACACAAGCACCATACCCATGCACACATACCAACATCCACTTCCTCCACTGTGTCCCCCTCCACCACGTCCTCCCCTCCCTCCCAGTCTCGTCTCCACTCACACCTGCATGCACTACACCATCAGCCACTGCATCCTTCACCAGCACGCCCATCACAACACACCGCTCACGTGCAATCACAACCCCCACTACCATTCACACGCCCCCTGTGTCCTCTCCCAGTGTGTCTGTGGGCCCTCCTCCCAAAGTACACAAACGCAGGCACACACCCACTCAACAGCCATCCACCTCACAACAGCCTCTAGCCCATGCACCTTCACCCAAACTCAGCAGACGTACACCTCCTACAACCACTACCTCTTCCTCCACTCCCACACCCCCTCCATCTTCCCGTCCCAGTGTGTCTAAAAAACTTTTCATAGCTAAAATTAACCTCTTCCCTACACTTCCCCACTGTACTTCCCCTAGGGCCAGGATGTCTAGATCCCAGCCCAGCACCTCAGCCACCAAATCTGCATCCGCTGTGGTCCCTGAAAGTCCGGGAGGCTCAAAGGGGGCACCCATCAGAGCTGCCAGTGTGACACCTACAGATATGAAGGACCACCCTATTCCGCCACCTGCAAAGGTCAAAAAGGGCCCGGCTTCCAGCAGGGGAAAGTCACACCACCCACCCAGCATGGCCTCGCCCAAACACAGAGAGGACAGTGCCAAGGTCCCTGCAGCGACTGCCAAGGTGGGGAAGGGCCACAAGCCAAAGGGCAAGTCACCTCAGGGCACGATGCCTCCTGGTGAGGGGCTGGTGACCACCAAATCATCAGGGATGGCAGCGACCTGCACCACAGTCACCACCGCCACTCCAACCGCCACCTGCACCGCCGCTGCCACAATGTCAGGCTGCAGCATTCTCCCCAAGGATCAGCCATCCGAGGCAAGCGGAGACGGTATGGTGTCTTCCTCCACCACAACAGACACTTGCACCATGGCCAGCACCAGCAGCATCTCCGCCGCAGCCACCGCCACCTGCACCACCATCAGCACCGCCACCTGCACAGCCGATACTACTTTGTTGGATGTCAGCATCATCCCCAGTGGGCAGCTGTCCGAGTCTGCAGGTGACGTCCTGGACCCTGGACACGCCACTTGAGGCACCACCTCCAGCACTGGCACGAACCAGCAATTGGCAGCCTAAGTCGCCGCAGGATGGAGTGTGGCTCTGCCTCCATGGAGTATCATGCTACCTGTTCCAGGTACATTGCGTGGCTAAGACACCCAGGTGAGAGGATGTCAACTGCCACACCTCAGGTGCAGCATCACTGGGCACCAAGCCCCCTCCAGAACCAGTGGAGAATTGCATCCACTCACCCAATCCTTAGCAGGATGAAGCACACTGGGCACAAAGCCCCCTCCAGAACCAGCGGAGAATTGCATCCACTCACCCAATCCTTGGCAGGATGAAGCACACTGGGCACAAAGCCCCCTCCAGAACCAGTGGGACATGTCACCCACTAGAGAGACTGTGGCTTTGCACTACCCAGGACCAAGCAGTGGGCGAACCACCCACAAGAGAGACTGTGGCTTTGCACTCCCCAGGACCAAGCAGTGGGCAAAACACCCACTTGAGAGACTGTGGCTTTGCACTCCCCAGGACCAAGCAGTGGGCAACCCACCCTCTTGAGAGACTTGAGAGAATGTGGCTTTGCACTCCCCAGGACCAAGCAGTGGGCATGGAGCCCCCTCGAGGAGCAGTGACGTTGTACCATCATCCGACTGAGGTGCCCCCCTCCCCTTCCCCCTGAGTTGTCTGGTTTTTTTTTTTTACCTGATGGCCCACAGTGTTCTCTCTATTTTGAGGCAGGTGTCATGTATGGGCTTCGCCCATGCTTTTTGGAACCACTGGTCCACGGACATTTACAAGGGACAGTGTATGGGCTTGTGTACTTGGTGTAAATATTTGTGTATACTGATTATTTGCTTTTCTCTTGATCTATCTGATTGTTCCAATAGAACACTAGTTAACCTCATTTCCTTTTGTCCTTGCATTCTTCCAGGGGGTGACGGGTGCATCTGTGATGTTGCTGGATATGTGTGTGTGTATGGTGTTGTGGGTGAGGGTAGGGGGTGGGGGTGTTGCGTGCCGCTTGTGTGTGTCACTCTCTTTTCCCTCCTCCCCTCCCCTGTGTGCTAGGTGCAGTACTCACGGTCGTCGTCGCCGCCGCCGCCGCCTTCTTTCTACTTCGTGGTGTATTAGTAGATACACCAACATGGGTAGGATCTGCAATTTGGGCTCCATGGCGTCCTGGTTCTTCGTGGAATGTTGAGAGGTGAGTGGTTCCTCTTCATTGTTCAGTTTCCGCCGTGCTTTTGATGGCGTTGGTACCGCCCCGGAAAAGCTGGCAGATTGGTGGCTTGTAATAGTGTGGGCAGTACATTGTCTTCTGCCTGTCTATTGGCAGTGACCGTCGCGGTGTTTGTTGCTACCGCCGTGGCGGTCGGACTGTTAAAGTGGCAGTCTATGTTGGTGGTTTCCGCCATGGTTGTGATCCCATTTTTTTTGATCGCCGGCCTGTTGGCGGTATTACGCCACTTTAACACCGACCGCCAGGGTTGTAATGAGGGCCATAGTGTGCACAGAATCCCGGGGTTCAACAAGAGGCTTGACAGAGGCAATATTAGATAATACTAATGCTCTATTTGTGGTAGTGTGGTCGAGCAGTTAGGCTTATCAGAGGATAGTGTTAAGCATTTGTTGTACACACACAAGCAATAAGTGAAAACACACACTCAGTGACTTAACTCCAGACCAATAGGTTTTTATATAGAAAATATTATTTTGTTAATTTATTTTTAGAACCACAAGATTCATTTAGCAGATAAGTACATCAAATGAAAGGTACTTTGCCTAGCAATACTTAGGACTTTGAATAGAATCAATAATGTACACAGTTTTCTTTAAAATTACAAAAAGCTATTTTAAAAGTGGACACTGTATGGAGGTAAGTACAGTACAGTTTCTGAGGTAAATACCACACTTACGGGTTCATTCTCCGGGGCATAGGTAGCCCACCTTTGGGGGCTCAAGGTAACCCCAAACACCCAGCACCAGCGACACAGGGCCGGTCAGGTGCAGAGGTCAAACAGGAGCTAAAATAACGTGGGCCCCTGTGGAGACAGGGGGTACTCCGGTCCCGGTCTGCTTGCAGGTAAGTACCTGTATTGTCGGAGGGCAGACCAGGGTGGTTTGGAGAAGTACTGGAGGGGGCCCAAGTAGGCACAAAAACCACACCTTTAGCGGCACGGGGCGGCCGGGTGCAGTGTGCAAGCAGGGCTTCGGGTTCTCAATAGAACTATATAGAGGGACCCGTGGGTCTTCTAGACGCTGCAGGCAGGGCACAGGGGGACCTGTCGGGGAAGCCACTGACTGGACAAGGTTGAGGGCCACATGCTGGTCGTTGCTGCACCAGTGGTTGGTTTCTCTCGGGCCTGGGGCCTGCGGGTGCAGTGCTTCTCATGCGACGGATATCTTCGTCACGGTAAGGGGGTCCTCAGGATTCCCTCTGCAGGCATCGTTGTGGGGGTCCAGAGAGGTCAGCCTTGGTGGACATGTCGTCGGAGTCATCTGTGGGTCCTCTCTGGATAGCTGGTTTCTCTGGACACGGGCCGGAGGCGTAGGTTGCAGAGTAGTTGGAATCACGCTTCTGGAGTGAGATGAGATTCCCTTTAAAGTTAGTTTCTTGGTCTTGTTTTTGGACATGTCCGCTGTCCATGGGAGTTTCTTGGTCCTCGGTGATTCAGCCAGTCCCCTGGAGGCTTTTCAGGGGCCACTGGTCCTGTAAAACGCCTTGCTTCTTTTCTTTCAGCTTTTCGAAGCAGGAGACGGACCGGTAGGGCTGGGGCCGAGCCAGTTGGTGTTTTCTTCTCTTCTCTGCAGGGTTTTCAGCTCAGAAGTCCTTCTTCTTTCTTCAGGTCGCCAGGAATCTGAAGAACTGGGTTCAGGGTCACCCCTAAGTACTAAATTTAGGGGTGTGTTAGGGTCAGAGGGCAGCAGCCAATGGCTACTGTCCCTGAGGGTAGCTGCACCCTCCTTGTGCCCACTCCCTCTGGGTAAGGGGGCACATCCGTATCCCTATTGGTCCCAATCCTCCAAAGCAAAATGGAGGATTTCTCAAGGAGGGGGTCACTTCAGCTCTGGATACCTTAGTGGTGGTCCTGGCTGAGGGGATGACTCCTCCTTGTTTTTCTCATTATCCCGCTGAACTTGCAGACAAAAGTGAGGGCTCATCCAGGGGCGGGCATCTGCACTAGCTGGAGTGCCTTGGGGCACTGTAACACCAGGCTTGAGCCTTGAGGCTCACCGCCAGGTGTTACAGTTCCTGCAGGGGGAGGTGTGAAGCACCTCCACCCAGGACAGGTTTGGTTTCTGACCACAGAGTGCACAAAGCCACTCACCCCATGTGGTCAGAAACTCGTCTGAAAGTGGCAGGCTGCCAGAGACCGGTCAGCCTTGCACTAGCAGATGGGCAAACATACAGGGGACATCTCTAAGATGCCCTCTGTGTGCATTTTTCAATAAATCCCACACTGGCATCAGTGTGGGTTTATTGTGCTGAGAAGTTTGATACCAAACTTCCCAGTATTCAGTGTAGCCATTATGGTGCTGTGGAGTTCGTAATGACAGACTCCCAGACCATATACTCACTATGGCTACCCTGCACTTTCAATGTCTAAGAATTGACTTAGACCCTGTAGAGGCATAGTGCTCATGCAGATATGCCCTCACCAGTGGTATGGTGTACCCTGCCTTAGGGCTGTAAGGCCTGCTAGAGGGGTGACTTACCTATGCCACAGGCAGTGGTTTGTGGGCATGGCACTCTGTGGGGGAGTGACATGTCAACTTTGTCTTTTCTCCCCACTAGCACACAGAAGCTGCAAAGCAGAGTGCATGTACTGATGTTAGGGTTTGTGCACAGCAAAGAGCATGTCCCCTCTCACTGCACTAGTGGGTTCTGTAATAGCTCCCTTTTAAACTTACTATTGAAAGCCTTTCTTGTTATCTCACCTCCCCCCCCCCCAGGCTTCTGTGTATGTTGTTTAATGTGCTGTTTTGTTTACACATTGGGCCTTGCTTTTACCAAGGCTTCTTTAAAACACTCCGCTCTAGGCATGTGTTAATTTAACTCATTTGCATAATAACTGAAACTCTGCACACCTTTCAAGAACATGTGCAGCATGTGAGGACCACACCCAGCTCTTCAAACCACACCCAGCTCTGCACACCTTTCAAGAACATGTGCAGCATGTGAGGACCACACCCAGCCCTGTCTATAAAAGGCAGCCCCCGAGCCTCACCCAGTGCTTGTGCTCGTCTACCTCCCGCTTACCTGAGGACAGATCCCTCGGCGCTGGCACTCCTGCTCTCTACAGACTTTCATTGGCTTCAATGGGTGCAGCTGCTGGCTCTTCCTTCTTCCGGTTTCCGGTTCCTCCTTGCCTCAGCCTCTCTCCTACAAGCAACCTGCAAAAGAGAAAGAAGACAAGGTTAGACTGATCAGTATCTCTTGCCAGCAACAAGTAAGTGCAAAACTTTTATTACCTGAAAGAACTTTGACAACAATTTCTGGATTCGTGTATAGACAATTTGAAACAAGATACCTTCCACGAACATTGTGATTCAAACTCTTTGTTACAAGACTACTTTGCGGAACTTTGTGAGGCAAACAGTAAATCAAGGACTTGCACAAATTACATGCTGTATTTTGACGTAAAAGTACAGTATTTGTTTTATAAAAGATTCTGGAAATATGGGAAAAGTGAGTCTGCTATTGGGAATTTAGGCTTTAGTTATATTAAGATGAATGTTTGATATTGGTAATTCTGATAACGGTATTTGTTTAATGTTTTAGAAGCTTTAGAGTAATAGAAAGCACATCCCAGAGCAGTAACACATTCCAAACCTGGAAACTAGAGACCAGGATCAAAGAGGTACTTTTAGAAGAAATTTTTTAATAAATAAAGGGATAGTCAGGAACCCAGTTAGGAATAGGTTGTACTTATCTGTTCTTTGTTTATGTTTCATTAGGCACTAGTTTCTACAGAAGTCAGAGAGGGCCGCAGATTTGTGCAGCACTTCAACAGTGGAAACGCAAGAACGATGTTGTCTCTTTATTTTATTTTATCCACTTCCCCCCTTCCCTTGAGCTTCTGTTCTTAGTGCACTGTTTTAAAAACTAGTGTGCTGGAACAAGCAGTTTCAGGGTGGGGTCGGATTGTCTTCAACCTCCATCAGAACTGAACAAGGACTCAGGTGAGCTGGGCTTTGACAGAAGCACAAGCCTTAAAAAAAAAAAAAAAAAAATTCAGTTCTGGTGGACGATGAATATCAGGGAAGAAATAGAGGGCATTGACGGATATGGCGCAGGCCCTAAATGAGGATTTGGTTCATAATGAATCAGTGTCTGGCATCTTGCAACATATGCAAGAGGAAATAGAGAGATTAAAGATGGAGAATACCTCTTTAAAACAGGATTTAAGCAGGTATAAATTTAGGGTATCTCAGTGGAACACAGCTTTTACGCCTTTGTTTAAAACCTCCTCAGAGACAGGGGCGCCATCAAAACATACAACTTTGCCTCCCCCAGTTGAGGTCGCTGTTAATCTTCCTAATGCTGTGCCCTTAGCAGCACCTGAACGTTTTCATGGAGATAGTAACAAATTCCATGTTTTTATCAATCAATGTCAATTACACTTCGTTTGTAAGCCACAACAGTTCCCTACTGATGCTACGAAAGTGGCATTCGTCTTGTCTTATTTGGGTGGCACAGCAGCCAATTGGTCAATTCCTTTCGTGGAGAGAGATGATCCCATCCTCCATAATTGGAATCAATTTAAACGTACCATGACCAGCCTTTTTGCAAAACACACTTTCATGCAGGCAAGTGATAATGAGCTTTTAAATCTTAAACAAGGTAACAAGGATTTATTGACCTATCTCACTAGTTTTAATTGTTTACTCACCGAGACACAGTGGCCAGAAGAAAAGCGTGTCTCCCTTTTCTATAAAGGTTTGAGAGACGAGTTAAAAGACGCGCTGGCTCATATCGTTGATTTGCCAGAAGACTATTCGGACTTTGTAGATTTAGTTGTGAAATTAGAACATAGACTAGGAGAAAGAAAGGGAGATAAATACAAACTGGAATCACGGTTAACTTTTATTAGACACGAGAAGAAAGACCCAGATAATAAACTCCCTGAACCTGAGCCTATGCAAATAGGGACACTCAGAGGTCCACTCACATCAGAGGAAAAAGAAAGAAGGAGAAAACTTCAACTATGTTTATATTGTGGAAGGGCAGGTCACTTTGCCAGAGAATGTCCAGTAAAGCCTAAAAATCCACGAAAGGGTGCTGTTTCCTCCACCTCCTTAACTGAATCGGGAAACGATTAAGCTCGACAAGGGGAGAGGTTACTTGTTCGAGAAAACATCTTAATCAAACCTCTAATGCTGCAGCCTTCATGGTACCGCACATACCTAGACATTTCATAATTCAGGTCGTTTTAATTGTTACTACCCAAGTGAGGCATTCTCTCCCTGTCCTACTAGACTCAGGCGCGACAGGAAATTTTGTGGATAATAAGTTAGCTGAAAACTTAGGACTTCCTATGTGCCTAAAGCCTTGTCCAGAAGCAGTATGTGCAGTGGATGGGTCAGAATTGACCTCTGGATTAATCACAAAACAAACAAGTCCACTTGTTATGGTCTGTCAGAACAGGCACACAGAGGTGATTAGCTTTGATCTGATAGATACTCCTAATTTTGGTTTGATTCTCGGGGTACCCTGGTTAACAACTCATAACCCAAAAATTGATTGGGTGAATAGAACTGTTACTTTGGATTCCTCTTTCTGTAGAACCAATTGCTATCAAGAAGCAGGTACAGAACAGAGCACAGTATTACACTGTGCTAGTGTTACACAAGATGAACCAAGTCTCCCTCCTGAATATTCTGACTTCAAAGACGTCTTTGATCCAGTAAAGGCTAGTGCGCTGCCCCCACATAGGTCTTATGACTGTCCTATAGATCTTATCCCAGGGGCCCCTTTACCTAATAACAGAGTATATGCTTTGACTGACGAAGAAACCAAATACTTAAGAACCTACCTAGATGACCTACTACAGTCTGGGTTCATCCGTCATTCCACATCTCCGGTGTCATCTCCACTCTTTTTTATCCCGAAGCCGGATAAATCCCTGGGCGCGTGTATCGATTATAGAGGACTAAATAAGGCTACAATAAAGAATAAATATCCTCTTCCTCTAATACCTGTGTTGTTGGATCAATTAAGACATTCTACTGTATACACTAAACTAGATCTGCGGGGAGCTTTCCACCTGGTCCGAGTAAAAGAGGGGGATGAGTGGAAGACAGCTTTCAAGACAAAGTTTGGTTTATTTGAGTACACAGTAATGCCCTTTGGGTTATGTAATGCCCCTGCGGCCTTTCAGTTCTTTATAAATGAGGTCCTACACGAATTCCTGGACGTTTGTGTCATAGTATACATAGACGACATCCTCATTTACTCTAAGAACTCAGAAGAACATACCCAACATGTTCGTGCAGTATTATCAAAGTTAAAAGAAAATCATCTTTTTGCTAAGTTAGAAAAGTGTACTTTTAATGTCAGCAAGGTGGACTTTTTAGGATACTGCCTGTCACCTCAAGGAATAACTATGGATGTAAAGAAAATCAGTGCTATTGCTGATTGGCCAGAACCATCCTCTGTAAAAGATATTCAGAAATTTCTGGGTTTCGCCAATTTTTATAGGAGGTTTATTGCACATTTTGCAGACATTGCGGCCCCAATAACTACCTTGTTGCGGAAAGGGCAACGATTTCTTTGGACTGATGAGGCGGCACACGCCTTTCAACTCCTAAAACAAAAGTTCACTTCAGCCCCAATTCTGAAACATCCTGATCCTGACTTGCCTTTTTTTGTTGAAGCGGATGCTTCACAAGTAGCTTTAGGAGGAGTTCTCTCTCAACTAGATGCAGTAGATGGCCAGTTACATCCTATAGCCTTCTATTCCAAAAAGTTATTACCAGCTGAACAAAATTACACTGTGGCTGAAAGTGAACTACTAGCTATCAAAGTAGCCTTTTCAGAATGGAGGCACCATTTAATGGGAGCCAAGTACCCAGTTACAATCTTTTCTGACCATAGGAACCTACAGTTTTTTGGATCACTTAAAGCACTAACACCACGTCAGATGCGCTGGTTAATTTTTTTTAGCACATTTAACTTTGTAATAACCTATAGACCAGGTGCACAACAAATTCAATCTGATGTGTTATCTAGATACAGACATACCTCAGACATGAAACAAGATAAAATAGGAGAACCCATTATTCCTCCCCAAAAGTTTTTGGCACCAGTACAACAGAAGGATTTCATCACAGATCTATATAATGCACACATGCAAATAGCACCTCAGAATTGGTTAAAGGATTCCCATAACACAATACAACGAGGTTTATTGTATCACGACAACATGCTGTTAGTGCCCACCTCTGAATTACAAACACAGGTGATAATTTGGCATCACGCCTCACCGTTGGCACGTCATCCTGGTTGGGTAAAAACCCTGGAAAATGTGCAAAAAAACTTTTGGTGGGACACTATAAGAAAGGACATTAAGCAATTTGTCACTACCTGTCCAATTTGTGCAAGACATAAATCTTCTCATAAGGCCCCTGACGGCTTGTTAATACCAATGCCAACACCCAAACAACCTTGGCACACTGTGAGCGTAGACTTTATTGTAGGTTTACCACCTGTAAAATCTTTCACAACAGTGTTGGTTATAGTGGATTTTTTATCTAAAATGGCACATTTTGTACCATTACGGAAATTACCCACGGCGGCAGAATTTGCCGATATTTTTATAAGGGAAATTGTGCGTTTACATGGTTTGCCAAGCAAAGTGGTGTCAGACCGAGGGAGCCAGTTCAACTCTAAATTTTGGAAAAAATTATGTAAAAAACTGAAAATAGATGTGGCATTATCCACTGCTTTCCACCCAGAGACAGATGGACAGACTGAACGACTGAACCAAACCTTACTTCAAACGCTACGTTGTTTATTGGCTGATTATTCTAGTGAATGGTTGGAAGCTCTCCCTGTAGCGGAGTTTGTTTATAATAATACTGAGCATTCAGCTCTACTTTGCTCACCATTCTATTTCTTGCAGGGGTATCATCCAAGAGCTATACCCATTTTGTTAGAAGATTCTCTGTTACCTACAGTAACGGATAGACTAACGAGGTTAGGTGACATACAAGACAAAGCCAGGAAACATTTATTAAAGTACAAGGAAAGCATGAAAAGACAAGCAGACAAACACAGATCTGAGGCCCCAATATATAAAATCGGTGACAAGGTATGGCTCTCCACAAAGAACCTAAACATAGAGGGATCCCGAAAGCTGCAACCATGTTTCATTGGACCCTTTAGTATAACTGCCATAGTAAACCCGGTAACAGTAAAATTAGATTTACCAAAAGAATATCCAGTACATACTACATTCCATGTGTCCTTGCTTAAGCCGTACAATCCAAAAACCCGACCTGAACCACCACCTCCACCCATACAAATTAAGGGAAATCTAGAATATGAAGTGAAAAGCATAAAAGACTCAAAAAGAATTAGTGGACGTCTGTTTTATTTAGTAGAATGGAAAGGATATGATGAATCTGAGAATTCATGGGAACCAGCATCATATGTACATGCCCCACAGCTGATTAGATGGTTTTATTTAAAAAATCCAGGAAAACCCCGTCCTGTAGGAGGGCCTTTGAGGGGGGCAACTGTTAGGGTTTGTGCACAGCAAAGAGCATGTCCCCTCTCACTGCACTAGTGGGTTCTGTAATAGCTCCCTTTTAAACTTACTATTGAAAGCCTTTCTTGTTATCTCACCTTCCCCCCCCCTCCCTAGGCTTCTGTGTATGTTGTTTAATGTGCTGTTTTGTTTACACATTGGGCCTTGCTTTTACCAAGGCTTCTTTAAAACACTCCGCTCTAGGCCATGTGTTAATTTAACTCATTTGCATAATAACTGAAACTCTGCACACCTTTCAAGAACATGTGCAGCATGTGAGGACCACACCCAGCTCTTCAAACCACACCCAGCTCTGCACACCTTTCAAGAGGACAGATCCCTCGGCGCTGGCACTCCTGCTCTCTACAGACTTTCATTGGCTTCAATGGGTGCAGCTGCTGGCTCTTCCTTCTTCCGGTTTCCGGTTCCTCCTTGCCTCAGCCTCTCTCCTACAAGCAACCTGCAAAAGAGAAAGAAGACAAGGTTAGACTGATCAGTATCTCTTGCCAGCAAAAAGTAAGTGCAAAACTTTTATTACCTGAAAGAACTTTGACAACAATTTCTGGATTCGTGTATAGACAATTTGAAACAAGATACCTTCCACGAACATTGTGATTCAAACTCTTTGTTACAAGAATACTTTGCGGAACTTTGTGAGGCAAACAGTAAATCAAGGACTTGCACAAATTACATGCTGTATTTTGACGTAAAAGTACAGTATTTGTTTTATAAAAGATTCTGGAAATATGGGAAAAGTGAGTCTGCTATTGGGAATTTAGGCTTTAGTTATATTAAGATGAATGTTTGATATTGGTAATTCTGATAACGGTATTTGTTTAATGTTTTAGAAGCTTTAGAGTAATAGAAAGCACATCCCAGAGCAGTAACACATTCCAAACCTGGAAACTAGAGACCAGGATCCAAGAGGTACTTTTAGAAGAAATTTTTTTATAAATAAAGGGATAGTCAGGAACCCAGTTAGGAATAGGTTGTACTTATCTGTTCTTTGTTTATGTTTCATTAGGCACTAGTTTCTACAGAAGTCAGAGAGGGCCGCAGATTTGTGCAGCACTTCAACAGTGGAAACGCAAGAACGGTGTTGTCTCTTTATTTTATTTTATCCACTTCCCCCCTTCCCTTGAGCTTCTGTTCTTAGTGCACTGTTTTAAAAACTAGTGTGCTGGAACAAGCAGTTTCAGGGTGGGGTCGGATTGTCTTCAACCTCCATTAGAACTGAACAAGGACTCAGGTGAGCTGGGCTTTGACAACTGAGTGAGGGGGCCCTGAGGGTGGCATAATACATGGTGCAGCCCTTAGGGACCTTCCCTGGCCACAGGGCTCTTTGATACCAGGGGTACGTTTTACAAGGGACTTAGGGCCATATGTACGAACACATTTTCCCATAGACACAAAATGGGTAAAACCCTTTGCTACATCTGGCCCTTACTTGTGTACCAGGGCTGTGCAAATTGTGGAAACAAAGGTACAGTTTTAGGGAAAGAACACTGGTGCGGGGGCCTAGTTAGCAGGGCCCCAGCACACTTCCAATCAAAGCTGGCATCAACACTAGGCAAAAAGTGGGGGGTGACCATGCCAACAGTGGCATTTTCCTACAGTGAGATTCTTTTTATAGCATACCGGTAAGTTAGTAGTGGGAAAATGTTCTTGCACGCATAGTCAGTTCACTGGGACACGCTTTGAATAATAAGTTCTTGTACTAAAACAGAATTCTGTATCTATCCCTAGAAACAACTCATCTTCACGGCTACCAGCACAACTCTTCCTATCACTCCAACAGAATCCAGCAAGATTCCATCACGCCCCCTTCAAGACAATCTTCAACTGGATACAGGGACAACGAAATAACAAGGAGATAAGAGTTGAGTCCCTGTCGTTCCTGCAACCCAAAAGGAATGGCTCCTCTTCTCTGGTAAGAGTGTTCCATTGATACTGACTCCCTATCCTTTGTGTGGCTTTGCACCAGAGTGGGAGCTGGTGCCTCCTGCGCTGTAGAAAAAGAGGTTTTGAAAGGAGGGCACCAAATGTGCCCTTCAAAGCAGTCTGTTGGTACTCAAGAGTACTCACACCCTAGCCCAGAGGCACCTATTCCAAAGGAGAGGTGTTAACACCTCTACTCTACAGGAAATCTTTTGTTCTGCTTTCCTCTGCCAGAGTTAGGCTCAGCAGCAGGAGGGCAGAATAGTGTCTGGAGTCAGTGGCAGCACTGGCTTGCCGGCAGACCCTGCAAGAATGGACAGGCAGACATGTGGGATCCTATAAGGAATCGTTAAAGTACATGGTATCATACAACTAACACTGGAACCGGTGTAGTTGCAAGATTCCAGCATGTTGATACTGTTAGAAATTGGGTCTCTAGTTGGCAGAGGTGTGCACCCTGTCCAAGTAAGGACCACGATCCTAGTCAGGGCAAGTCACAACACAAAGCAAATTATCCTGTGCTCACCCTCTTGTAGTTTGGTACAGAAGAGGCAGTCAACTTAGAAGGCAATGTGTAAAGTAGTTGTGCAATAACTACAGTGACACAGTGAAAACATCACAAAAAGTACTCCACACCAGTTTTGAAAAATAGATATTTATTTGGATAAAATAAGACAAAACAACAGAAATCCAATGTGCACAAGGGTTTAAATGAGTCTCAGTCCTTAAGAATCAGTGGTTGTATCCTTTTAACACACAATACCTGGGATGCATAAAAGAAAACGATGCACGGCAGACGCAGAGGAGGATATGCATTGAAAAGTAAGGCGATGCGTGGCAAAGACAATGGGTCAGTTCTTTCCACGCTGAAAGGTGATGTATCGATTTCCAGGAGCGCAGCCTTGATTCCTCACTGTGATGCGGGCATATTTTGACCCCCAGGGAGAATGCGTTGAAAATCCAGAATGCACTGGTAGAAATGAGATGAGTCTATCCAGCAGGTGATGCAATGATTTTCCAGTCGCAAGACATGCGCTGCACCAATTTCTGCAGGTGTTACATCGATTTTTTGATGCAACAGGGATTTTCTCCTCTTTGGGGAAGTCTTTGTAGGCCCTGAGACTTCAGAACAGGAGGCAAGCTCAAGCCAAGCCTATGAAGAGCACTTGTGGAGGAAGGCAGAGTCCTTCCAGCAGGGTCAGGGGCGACCAGGCAGGCAGCAGGGCAACAGGAGAGTAGACATTTTCAGCAAAGCAGTCCAGGTGAGTCTTTTGGGCAGCCAGGCAGTCCCTCTGACAGAGCCAAGTTGCACGTCCAGAAGTGTCTGATTTGGTGTGGTCACTGACCCAAAAGTGCCTTTGAAGTGGGGGAAACTTCAAAGAGTGGTTTTGAATTGCACAAGTTCCCCTGTCAGCCCTTCCCTGTCTGCCAGTAGCCCTGTGGGGGGTTATCAATCAGTTGTGTGAGGGCAGACCACTGGCCTTTGAAGTATAAGTGAGAACCCCTCCACCCTTCCTGCCCAGGGAAACACATCTATATGCAGCTGAATGCAAATGCAGCTGAGTGTCCTGTGTTTATTGTTGTCTGAGTGGAATGCACAAGAGGAGCTGTCAACCAGCACAGACTAGACATGGATTGGAGATAGCCTGTAAGGCACAGGTGGCATTTCTAAGTTATTAATGTAAAATCCAAATTTCCCAGTAAGTATGATTTCTTACTTCCATGCCAACTATACCAAATATGACAAGTCTATTTCTCTCAGATCAGAAATAACCACTTAAAAGCATATAAGGGGTTCTATAATGCTGGCCTATGAGAGGCGCAGGCTTCACAGTAGTAAAAACGACTTTGGGAGTTGTTCAGTACCAGGACTTGTAAAACTAATAAGCACATGTCCTGTCTTTCACTTACATAACAACCTGCCCTATAGGTTACCTAGGGCCTACCTTAGGGGTGGCTTATATGGAAGAAAAGGGGAATTTAAGGCTTGACAAGTAGTTTAGAATGCCAAGTCGAAGTTGCAGTGAAACTGCAGACACAGGCCTAGCAATGGCAGGCCTGAGACATGGTTAGGGGGCTACTTATGTGGGTGGCACAATCAGTGCTGCAGATCCACTAGTAGCATTTAATTGAAAGCCTCTGGGCGCATCTAGTGCACTTTACTAGGGACATATAGGTAAATTAAATAAGCCAATTGGTTATGAGCCAATGTTCCCCTGTTTAGGGAAGAGAGCGCAAGCACTTTAGCACTGGCCAACAATGATAAAGTGTGCAGAGCCCTAACACCAGCAAAAATGACATCAGAAAAATGGAGGGAGGCAAGCAAAAAGTTGGGAAAAGACCACCCTAAGGCTGTCAGGCCTAACAGATACAAAGCATTTAACAAGAAAGTACTCCAAAAACGGAGGTTCCACACTGTAAACTTCCTGTATAAAATGCCGTTTTTTATAAGCGTGGGAGCTTAACCGGAGGACATGGACCCAAGTCCTCCAAGAGGGGTGCACTAGTAAGGAAAAGGTAAGGTCTTCTGAAATAAAACTCGAAGTGGAGCAACCAAAGTTCTCATTGTAATCCCATTCATGAAAATCAGTGAACTACTGGCAGAACTACTGGCATTTTGACATTATAAAACTGCGCTTATTCAAGTGGGACCTTACCTAACAGATACCAAACATGACCAGGTTCGATGAAGCTATATTGTAGTTGGACATCTTGTGCTGACCTGGGTCCACTAAATATCTGAAAATCGCTTCCCAGCACTTACAAAGCCCAAAAAAGGGAGTCTGAGGTTTGTAGGGGTACCTCTGCTCCTGCAGGGGTACCCTCACACTTAGCATCATGCACCCTGCCCTTGGGTCGAAGGGCCTACCTTAGGGGTGACTTATAGGGTCAGAAGTGCAGTGACTGTGACAGAAGGTAGGCCTTATGTCTAATGTGAAAGGTACCTGCACACCTCACACAGGTTGCAATGGCAGGCATGTAGACACAGTTTGCATGGGCCCCCATGGGTGGCATAATCCATGTTGCTGCTCCTGGTGTACCCATGCCCTAGGTACCTAAGTACCATATACTAGGGACTTACAGGGGGACACCAGTATGCTAATTGTGGGGTGTAAGAAGTACTTACCAACCAAATTTAGAAGTGAGAGCACCAACACTGGGGTCCTGGTTAGCAGGACTACAGTCCAAACACATTGACACCAGCCAAACCATGTCAGAAAGATCCTACTTTCCTACACCCGAGGCTGTCATCTCTCACCTCCAGAGCACCAGCGGACCTTCTGCATTCACTGGGGTTCACTATAAAGGTGCCGAAGTCACACATGGCTCCCCCTCAGATGCTCCCTTTCATCAGAGCTGTTGTGGATATGGTGCAGTTTCTGCCTTATCTTCCCGAGCGGTGAGTCCAGGATAATTAAGCTTTGATACGATGTTTCAGCCTCTATCCTGGCTTTTGGAGAGAATGACTCTAAGGGTACTGGGCTTCATAACCTTCTGCATCCTGCCGGTGACATATGCCAGCTGGCATATACGATCTCTACAATGGGCCCTGAAGTTCCAGCATCAGAAAGCAGCATCAGGGGAATCTCTCTGACAAGGTTCAGATCTCGGAGGGAACTGCAAAAGGTCTGCAGTGGTGGTTAACAAATCACAATGGGGTCAGAGGCAGAGCCCTCTCCCTTCTCCAAACAGACCTGACAGTAGATCCTAGGATGGGGCAGCCGTCTGGGAAAGGTGCTGATCAGCGGCATCTGGTCTCCAGTGGAATTAAGACTCCACATCAACCTGTTGGAGCTCCATGCAATCCGGCTAGCACTGAAAGCATTTCATCCCTCTATCAAGGGAAAGATGGTGCAGGTGTTCACACACAACACCCCCGCCATGTGGTAGTGCAATAAGCAGGGCGAGGTGGGGTTGTGGACTCTTTGTCAAGAGGCTCTGCACTTCTCAACGTAGCTGGAACAGCAGGGCATATCCCTGGTGGTTAAACATCCTACAAGGTCTCTGAACGCCAGAGCAGACAAACTCAGCTGAAAATGCCTGGCGGATCACGAATGGCATCTCAATCCGGAAGTAGTCCAACATCTCTTTCAGTAGTAGGGAAAGCTTTGGTTAGATCTGTTTGCCTCCGCAGAGAACGTGCAATGCCAGCAGTTTTGCGTGTTGAGGTTTCCAAGGCGGCAATCGCTCTGAGACACTTTTCAGCTTGAGTGAAACTCAGGCCTCCTGCATGCCTTTCCACCCATACCATTTCTGCCCAGAGTTCTCAAGACAATCAAGAATGACAGGGCCCAAGTAATTCATGTGGCTCTGGATTGAACATGGAGATTCTGATATCCTGAGTTGCTGCGCATGTCCATCGATCCTCATAGATGATGCACCACTTTTCTTGTGCCCCATTGTGCCCCCCTAACAACACCATGTGTGCACCATATTTACAGTATGGTGGTGCTAATCCTGCAAAGTAAAGGGAGGCCCATTGAAAACAATGGAAGCATCATTTTAGGCAGGCATTAAAAATTATTCTAAAAATGGTTCAGTGAAAGCTTGTACATTTCACTGTGCCATTTTTACGGGCCTCCTAATGGGGAAATGCCCCCTAGCATACATTATGTTTGGGGCAGGCATAATGTGGCTCAAGGGGTTATAAAGTGGTGCAATGGATGCATTGCGCCACTTTATAAACACGGTGCGATGGAAATGCTTCCTTAATGCCGCATTAGCGTAAAAAAATGACACTAAAGTGAAGCAAGGTGGCGCAAGGGGCTTGTAAATATGCCCCTAGGTCTTCCTTTCTCCCAAAAGTGGTTCTGCTCTTTCATGTAAGCCGATCCATCACCTTGCCTACTTTTTATACTCCCCTGTATCCTTCTAAGGAAGAGGAGAGACTCCACCACCTCGCCAAAAAAGAGAGTTGATGTTCTACCTTGATCGTACAAAAGAGTTCCGGGTGGAAGACCAACTCTTTGTAGATTATGTGGGAGCAAAGAAAGGTCGGGCAATGCAGAAGCGGACCATCTCAGATGGGTAGTACTCTGCATTAAGATCTGTCTTGCACTGGTCAAAAACCAACCCCCTGCGTGCTCATTCCACCCAAGCTAAATCTGCGACCACTGCATTAGAACTCAGAATTCCAGTCCTGTCATGTAGCAATGTGGGCATCTCTGCACGTTTACCAAACACTACTGCCAGGACAGTCAGGTCCATAGGGACTGCAGGACTATCAGTATGAACTTGGTTCACAGACCCACCTCCGGGGATGGTAGATATTTCTTGGGTGTCTATTCAAAGGTAAGGAATCTGCAACTAGAAGTCTCTATCAGATGAATGTTACTTACCTTCAGTAACACCTTATCTGGTAGAAACAATATCTAGTTGAAGATTCCTTATCGACCCACCCATCCTCCCTGCTCTGCAAACTGATTTGTAAGGACTGGGACTCCCCTCTCCGGGCCCTTGTTTTGACGCACCAGTAGTCAGTTTCTTTATGGCTCTGCCCTTCTGGCGTGTAAAGTCATGAAAAGAAACTGACGTCTGTGCGGTAGGGTGGAACCTATATTTAAACCGTAGCATCAGGTCCGGCTGGAACGATGCCAATGATAGACGCGATGCTGATTGATACCTCTTAGCAGCGCAGGGGTACTGCTCACGAAAATCTCCAGATCCACTCTGACGCCTAGGGGAAATTCAAGGGTAAGGAATCTGCAGCAAGATATTGTCTCTACCAGATAAGGCATTATCGAAGGTAAGCAACTTGTTCATCGAAGACATTGGCATCATACAACAGTTTCCACAACACCTAAGGCCAGCCATTTAAAGTAGAAACTGACACAACCTTTTGTAGCTCAGTTCATTGCTTAGATCATGGGACGTTATGATGTCAGAAACAAAGGGGCATATTTACAGGAAAGTGGTGTATCGGTCCTGATCGTCACATTTCTTGCATTGTCCCTGCTCCACCTAAAGACACCATGGTTGTGCTTTATTTACAATACGGCACACTATGGCGGTCGTTAGGACAATAGTGTGAAAATTTTCAGTCCTATTGTGATGCTTTGCTGCACTAGCATCAAAAAAAGTTATGTTGGTGCAGCAAAGCACAGGGAAGCCTATTGATTAAAACGGCTGCGCCATTTTAACGCCTGCTCTGAGCAGGAGTTAAAAATGATGGAAAAAATGGCGCAGTGAAATGTAAATTTCACTGTGCCATTTTTTTGGGCCTCCCTGCATCAGAATGCCCCGCTTGCATACATTATGCCTTGCGCAGGCATGGTGGCGCCAGGGTTTGCAAAGTGGCGCAATGCAACCATTGTGCCAGTTTGTAAATACGGCGTGCGAGAAAGGCAACCTTAATGACACCTTAGCGTGAAAAGAAAGGTATGCTAGGGCGGTGCAAAGTGGCGCTGGGGCTTGTATCTATGCCTCAAAATATAATACTTTAATTCCTTACCTCCTTCCTCTCAAAACAGGCCCCTTCTCCAGCCACCTTCCCTCCCTTCTTTACCTGTTTGTTTTCTCCTCATTTCCTTTCTACACCATCTTCCACACCCACCAGCTTTCTCACCCTTACTTACTGGTTCCGTAACTTCCAGTCACCCCATGCCGTGCCTATGCCTTCTTCTGCTCCTTTTCTCCTACTCCATTTTCTTTTGTTTTTTTTAGTGTCTTACCCTCTTTATTAACAGTAATTCTGTGGTACTCAGAGAAAGGTTTTAGATAAGCTCAGTGGTTTAACATATCCTGCTGACGTTACATGTGATCTGCAGGTCACCAGTCTGAGTCTCAGCTAGGACAACTCAGGCTTCCATCCTTCTAAAGACAGTACAATGAATACCATTAAGATAGGTATTAAGAATACATTTTATACACAACAACTATACACGTCAGGAGTGCAGTTTGAAGCCCTACAAAACATTATATTTAGTGCTCAAATAAGATAGCAAAAAGTAAGTTGTGTGCTGTGGACCACGATGAGGATAGTGTGGTAATCACTTTGACCAAATGAGTGATTGAGCAACATTCTTCTCTTTAAAAAAAATTAAGAAAAAAGCTGTTCTGCACTGCTATAAAAAAACAAGAACATGCTGGGAAAAAAAATATTTATTCCGTAGTCCACAAATTCTCACCTATTTTAAAACCTATGCTTCAATTTACATTTAAAATTGCTACTTGTCTTCTGGGCATTTGGATGCCATATAAATGTCTAAAAGATGCACCTTTATTTTTGTGCAAAGCCCTTGTTTATTTAAAGCAAACTGATACAAAACGCATGCGCGAATTTACAATAAGACACATTTTAAAAAAAGTATTTGTACTTAGCGAAGATGGATCGGTAAATAAAAAAAGTTAAAGGTATGTTTTGAAACTTCAGTGGAAAGTGTTTTTCAAATAAAAAAATGAAAGGGTGAGCGCGTAGCACCGCGGTTGGCTTGGGAAGAAGCAACATGGCAAGCAGGCGAAGGGGTCCTGGGGCAACAAGAATGAGGGAGCACGAGTGAGAGAGTAACGTGGAGTGTGAGGAGGCAAAAGCTCATGGGTGAGAGAGGGGGACACCAATTCAGGTGGGCGGGAAAAACACACCAGTGAGACAGCTGGAAAACACATGAACTTTCATGTAATGCATAAACAAAATGAAAAAATGTAGTCCTCCAAAATCGTGCGGACGAAGCCAGACAATTAAAGAGATGGTAAAATTACTATGGTTCACGAGAAAGACACGCACAAGAGGGACAAAAAAGCCATCAACTAAGAAGCATTCAAATGAGTAAAAAGAAAGCCAGCAAATGGTAGGTAATGGGCGGGCTCCATGTCTGTTCTTGGTAAGCATCTATATTTCTTTCACAACTAGACAGTTTGCGCTAGCTGATAGACTCGGCCTAAAAATGAAGAGTAATACTTAGCATATACTCAGTTTGTCTATTTCTTATGCTTTTTTACTTTTTTCGGTACCCCAAAACGCAGGTCCCGGGAGGTCCCTCTTAATAATTCTCTCGTTTTTTTTTTTGAAAATGTGGCAGCAGCATGCCTGTACAATCGTTTATACTTATGGGCAAGCATGACAGACGCAGGGTGAGAGAATTACTGCTGGTTTTGTAGCAAAACACGCACTCTTTCTGTCTTTTTTCATAGATATCACCATGAACATCAATTTATCAAAAGGTCCGGGGTAGCGGAAGTGACATCACACACCATTTCCCCTTTATGTATACTCACACACACACACTTACGTATACTATACACGATCACACATACAAACACCCTCACACGAATGCGCTCTTGTGTGCAAACATGCACACAACATACATTTAAAAGCATTTGTTACTTGTGTCAGCTGTCAGGAAGTTTCACATTCCGGCTAATTGGACTCCATTTTTATTATAATAATAATGAATATTATTCACTATTACTGTAATATAAACATTGAAAAAACAAGGACATTGGAGTTCTAAGCATGTCCATAAGAGCGAGCTGCCCCATTTTTCCTGGCACTAACTTTGCCACCTCTGAGGCCAAGGGTTGCAAATGCAGTGCCAGGGGTCGCCAGGGGCAAGCCTAAATGATTTCCATGGATCTCACCCCATTCAGACCTCACAGAGCGGTTAGCTGCTGGCCTGAGGCTGCAGAAGTCAAAGGACAGAACTGGCTTGCAGGTCTCCCTTCTCTGGCAGTGAAGCACGGCCCCACGGGCTTTCCAAGGGAAGCAAAGATCCTTTGGCCCCCTTGAAGTCGGGGCTGCAGCCCTGCAGTAAGAAGCTTTCTTCTTTCTCCTAGAAAGAAATCCTTGGAGGGATCTGATCTGTAGACGAGCCGGACTTCGTGAATACCAGGCGGAGCACAGCCACAGTGACAGACAGATATGAGGTGAGGACTGAAGGCAGATTGCTACCACCAACCCTGCAGTCAAAGCCCTGCAGTTATTAATTTTTTTTTTATTGAGACCGTAGTCTATAAAAACCACCATAAATACATCTTATGATAATACATACAATAAAACGGCTAAATATACGTCCAACAGGTAATCAATACAATGGAGAGAAATTGGGAAGTCCCATAATTACCCGCAGTTCCTTTCATGGTAGCTACAAAACCTTTTAAAACCCCCTTGATCGTTGTTAAAAATTTCCCAGTTGCACATGTGACGTCCAGAAATCTCATGTTCACCATTAAACTGGGCTCTTAATTACAATTTGCAATTCCATATTTGATAAAAATTGGTTTTAAAAATACTTTAGGCGTAGCAGGGCTTTAGCCCAACTCTAAATTCTAGTACTACGTTCCTGAGCTTGGGATGAGATAAGGCCTCTATATAAGGAAAACTGTCATTCTCAATCCAACCTTTTAGCAGAAACCGAGTGGAAGATTTTCCCCTAAAATTTCGCAGGCCCTCCTTTCTAGCATGGTTATATGCAAGTGTGCGTAGTCGTGATTTACAGAGCTGCAACAACTGCTTCCACTGGTCAGGTTTTCTTTCCAGCCTATTACACATTCCGTTCAATGCTTGTCTAGCTTGGTTAGCCCATTTTAACTGACTATTTCCAACCTCTACTTTACAGAGGTGTGATATTTTAGGAGTACCTTCCCTTGTTTAACTCTGCCAAAACCTCAGTGTGGTTACAAACCCCAAATATATCAAGCGGTAAGCTGGCTCTCCACTCTTATGGCTTGAACCATATCTGACGGTGGTAATGCAAGGAGTCTTTTCAGACATTTACCCTCTGTGTGGTTCCAATCCAGTTTGCCCCTGGGATTGCAACTCCCACCCCGTACTGGAATTGAGGGTGGACCATTGCGGACCATTGCAGTGACAGTATGGGGCGGAGGGAGGGCGCACCATAATTCTGTCTGAATACTATTGGCTGGCTGAGGTCAGTGCAGTAGTCTTTAGTGATTCAATATGATCTCTCCAGTTTAACTTTGTATCAAACCACATGCCCTAATATTTATATTTTTCAACCACATCCACTTGTCCCTCCACAAGTATCATTTGAACACTCTCTTTCCCGTCCCCAGCACCATTATCTTAGACTTATCTAGGTTAACACTGAGTTTTTTTCTTGTACCATACGTCCTGAAAGACATCTAGGCCCATATTTATACTTTTTGATGCACAACTGCGCCAACGCAGTTGTGCGTCCAAAATTTTACCGCCGGCTAACACCATTCCAACGCGCCATGCGGGCGCCTTATTAATGGAATGACGTTAGCCAGCGCTGCGGACTGCTGTGCGTAAAAAAAAATGACTCTCACCAGGCAGCGCCGGCGTATGGGAAAATGGGGGTTGTGCGTCAAAAAATGGTGCAAGTCAGGTCTGAGGCAAAATTCAGGCCTCAAACCGGATTTGCGCCATTTCTTTTGACGCCCAACTTCCATTGACATGACTCCTGTCTTAGCAAAGACAGGAGTCATGCCCCCTTGCCCAATGGCCATGCCCAGGGGACTTATGTCCCCTGGGCATGGTCATTGGGCATAGTGGCATGTAGGGGGGCCCAAATCAGGCCCCCCTATGCCACAAAAAAAATCGGAAAAAAGTACTTACCCGAACTTACCTTTACTTCCCTGGGATGGGTCGCTCCATCCTTGGGTGTCCTCCTGGAGTGGGCAAGGGTGGCAGGGGGTGTCCCTGGGGGCAGGGGAGGGCACCTCTGGGCTCCTTCCGAGCCCACAGGTCCCTTAACGCCTTCCCTGACCCAGGCGTTAAAAAAAAACGGCGCACATCCGGCTGTGCGCCGTTTTTTAAGGCCCACCCCCTCCTGTGCATCAAAATGACGCCAGAGTATAAATATGGGGCACAGGCCTTAAGGTCATTTTTTGGAAGGGAACGCCTACCTTGCATATAATTAACGCAAGGCTGGTTCCCCCTTCCAAAAAATGACGCACATGGTGGAATTTTGATGCCCGCGGGGTCGGGCGTCAAAGTATAAATATGGGGCAGGGTTTGCGCCGATTGTGCGTCAAAATTTTTGACGCACATTCGGCGCAAACAGAGTATAAATATGCCCCCTAATTTTTTTTGTAGCCCTACTTCTGTCATCTCCATTATCACTAAATCATCGGCCTGCAATGGACACGAGACGTATGCCATTCAAGTGCATAGGCCTTTTGCCTCCTTTAACGTGTTAGGTAAGTCAGCAGAAACAGGTAAAATTATAAGGGAGCCAAAACACAGCCCTTTTGTAGACCATTCCTAATCTGTATTTTCTTTGATAAAGTGTCTACTGTTTCTAATCTTACCGGGCCCAATTATGAATGTGTAGCTCTTGAAGGAGTAAGAGAAAATCTTTGTGGACTCTGAGCCTCCTCAGCATTTTCCACAATAAGTTTCTGTCCACCAAGTCGATGGTGGCATGGAAATCAACAAAACAACAAATCAGTTTCCCTCATAGATCTATTGATTTCCTTGCCATTGCCCATAAGCTAAAGTAATGGAACACCTTGTTCAATTGGAATACCGTTATTTTCTTCCACCGAGGTCTTTAGCAAGCCTAGCAACACTTTGAAGAAAACTTTCTTCCCCACATCTAATCGGCTAATTAACCAGTAATGCTTAGGCACCGTATCATCACCCTTCTTATAGATTGGCCTAATCATTGCTCCTTTCCAACTTTTGGGGAGATGGCCCGCAAAGATCTTTTGGAAGATAACATGATAAAAGCTTGCCCACCAATTTACATTACTTTTTATTATAGCTGCAGGGAGGTTGCCTGGTCCTGCAGCCTTGGTTAGCTTAAGGGCCTGAATAATTTATTTTATCCTCTTGAATGAGAAATACAACCTGATCTCATCAACCACCTCAAAATGTATCTTCGGACCCACCTCATCATCACCACTTCCATATATATTATTCAGGTGATTAACCAAGTCATCTTCTCCAACTAGGGATCTCATTTTCCCTGGCCCACTTCCTTCATGTACCCGTTACCAGACTTTCCTAATATTATTTGTTCCTATTACCTCTAACATGGTTTGCCAATTTGTTCTTAGAAAATACAATTTCCTTTTTCTCAACATGTACGTATATTGCTTTTTTTTTTGGGAGAGTGGAGGACATCACTGTAGGAAAATGTCTCCTTGTTGCAGTTACCCCCCACTTTTTGCCTGATATTGATGCTGTCTTGACTGAGAGTGTACTGGGACCCTGCTAACCAGGCCCCAGCACCAGTGTTCTTTCACAAAAAATGTACCATGTTCCCACAATTGACACACCCCTGGCACACAGATGAGTCCCTTGTAAAAGGTACCAGTGGTACTAAGGGCCCTGTGACCAGGGAAGGTCCCTAAATGCTGCAGCATGTGTTGTGCCACCCTAAGGGACCCCTCACCTCACACACACACACTGCCATTGCAGATTGTGTGTGTTGGTGGGGAGAAAAAGGCAAAGTCGACATGGCATCCCCCTCAGGATGCCATGCACACAAAATACTGCCTGTGGCATAGGTAAGTCACCCCTCTAGCAGGCCTTAAAGCCCTAAGGCAGAGTGCACTATACCACAGGTGAGGGCGTAGCTGCATGAGCAATATGCCCCTACAGTGTTTAAGTCCATCCTTAGACCTTGTAAGTACAGTGTGGCCATATTAAGTATATGGTCTGGGAGTTTGTCAAAACAAACTCCACAGTTCCATAATGGCTACGCTGAACACTGGGAAGTTTGGTATCAAACTTCTCAGAATAATAAACCCACACTGATGTCAGTGCTGGATTTATTGAAAAATGCACACAGAAGGCATCTTAGAGATGCCCCCTGTATTTTACCCAATCCTTCAGTGGAGGATTGACTGGTCTGTGCCAGACTGCCACGGAGAGACTCGTTTCTGACCCCCTGGGGTGAGGGCCCTTGTGCTCTCTGGGGCCAGAAACAAAGCCTGCACTGAGTGGTTGTGCTTCACACTTCTCCCCTGCAGGAACTGTAACACCTAGCAGTGAGCCTCAAAGGCTCAGGCTTCGTGTTACAAAGCCCCAGGGCACTCCAGCTAGTGAAGATGCCCGCCCCCCTGACACAGCCCCCACTTTTGGTGGCAAGTCCGGGGAGATTTTGAGAAAAACAAGGATGAGTCACCACCTCAGTCAGGTCCATCCCTAAGGTGACCAGACCTGAAGTGACCCGCTCTGTGGAAAATCCTCCATCTTGTTTCAGAGGATTTAGCCCATTTAGGGATAGGGATGTGCTCCCCTCCCCAAAGGGAGGGAGTACAAGGAGGGTGTAGCCACCCTCAAGGACAGTAGCCATTGGCTACTGCCCTGTGACGCTAACACACCACAAAATTCAGTATTTAGGGGTGACCCTGAACCCAGAATTTCAGATTCCTGACGACCTGAACAAGAAGAAGGACTGCTGACCTGAAAACCCTGCAGAGAAGAAGGAGATGACAACTTCTTTGGCCCCAGCCCTACCGGCCTGTCTCCAGATTCAAAGAACCTGCAACAGCGATGCATCCAGCGGGACCAGCGACCTCTGCCAACTCAGAGGACTGCCCTGCAAACCCAAAGGACCAAGAAATTCCAGTGGAAGGCGGCTGTCCAAAGCAACAAGAAGAAACCATCTTTAAAGGGACTCTCACCTCACTCCTGAAGCATGACCCCCAGGCGATGTTCACACTGAGACGACCTCTCTGCACCCCCATGGTGACACCTGCAGAGAGAATCCAGATGATCCCCCTGACCGCGACTGCCCGGTAACAAAGAACCCGATGCCTGGAAGAAGCACTGCACCCGCAGCCCCCAGGCCCGAGAGGAAGCAACTACCGGAGCAGGAGTGACCAGAAGGCAGCCCTCATCCTTGCCCAGTCGGTGGCTGGCCCGAGAAGACCCCCGTACCCTGACTGCATCGCCAGAGTGACCCCCGTGTCCCTCCATAGATTTCAACGTAAAACCCGACACCTTCTTTGCACACTGCACCCGGTCACCCCTGTGCCGCTGAGAGTGTATTTTGTGTGCCTGTTTGGGACCCTCCCCCCCCAGTGCTCTACAAACCCCACTTGTCTGCACCCCGAGGACGCAGGTACTCACCTGCTAGCAGACTGGAACCGGAGCACCCCTAGTCTCCATAGGCGCCTATGTTATTTGGGCCCCTCTTTGACCTCTACACCTGACCGGCCCTATGTTGCTGGTGCTGAATGTTTGGGGTTGACTTGAACCCCCAACGGTGGGCTGCCTATGCCTGGGAGACTGAACTTTGAACTTGTAAGTGCTCTACTTTTTGTTTTTTTTCAAACATATTTTATTGTAGTTTTATTCAACCATTGGTGGGTAGACATAATACAGTACAATACAATACAAAATAGTCTTATTATCTAATGCCTAAACCCAATCTTGATCCTAATAATTCTGGTCCCTTCCACCCTACATCCCCTCCCCCCCTTAGATGAGCCAACAGTTCAGTGTCGTAGCCACAGTGCACCTAAATGTGTCATGTCTGGGATATGAGATTCCACTCACTGTCTATGAGGACAATGAACTCCCTCAACGTACCCATACCTCCTGAACCTGCAGTCGTGAGCGAAGGCCCTCAGTAGTGGAACACAAGTGAGGCTTAATTGCCTATCCAGCAGCCCCTCCGTCAGGGTCAGGATCCGCCTGGGTTTCCTCCCTAAGGGCTTCCAACTCTATCTCCCAGCCCTGCGCCACTTCTGGTGGTCTCAGTCCTCTCTTGGCCTCCCCATGAAGAATACTCCCCTCACACCCAGCCCATTTGGTTAATTCTCTTGTCCATTGGGGTATTCTTGGACCTACAGGGTTCTTCCAAGACATCGCGATTTCCCTTTTTGCCAACGCATAGGCCAGGTCTTGAAACTTGTTAGTAACCTTGTACTTGGCAGAATGTGGGAACCATCCAAGCAGGCAATGGCCCATTGTACAGGGGATTTCCCGTTCTATAGTTTTAGCCACGATCCTGCTCACCGTCACCCAGAATACCTCCAACTGAGGGCAGTCCCAGAACATATGTTTAAATTCCGCTCCTGTCAATCCACATCTCGGGCATCCTACTCCTTCTGTTCCAAAGTACCTATTGATCTGACAAGGGGTAAGGTATGCCTGATGTAATACATAGAAGTTAATAAGCTTAAACGTGGCATTTCGGGTCGATTTGGGAATCCCCTCTAGGATGCGCCTCCAGCCCCCATTAGTGATGTTAGTCCCCAGGTCCTCGTCCCATGTCGATTTAAGTTGGGTCAAGGGTAGGGTTTTGTCAGCCTGAATCCTGCTGTATAGGGTTGACACTGCTTTATATTTACCAGAGAATGTCGCCAAGTATGTACAGGTTGCCTGAGTAGGAGGCTCCCCTATTCCTCCCCGCCAATGCCTGCGAATACTGGCCGCAATGGCACCATACGGTAACTTGTAAGTGCTCTGCTTACCTGACAAACTAACCTTTACTTACCTCCCCAGGAACTGTTGAATTTTGCACAGTGTCCACTTTTCAAATAGCTTATTGCCATTTTATGCTAAACTGTGGACATCATTGTTTTGATTCAAAGTTCTATACTTACCTATGCCAAGTACCTTACAATTTATGTACTTACTTGAATTCTGAATCTTGTGGTTCTAAATAAATTAAGAAAATAATATTTTTCTATATAAAAACCTATTGGCCTGGAGTTAAGTCTTTGAGTGTGTCTTCACATTCATTGCCTAACACTACCCTCTGATAAGCCTACTGCTCGACCACACTATCACAAATAGAGCATTAGTGTTGCCACTATCAACCCCTAAAGGAAAACCCTGGACTCTGTCCACATTATCTCTCACTTTGAGATAGTATATACAGGGCCAGCTTACTACAATCACCTAGTAACAAGTTGTATTTTTTCTTAAGCCATTTCCCCAATTTTTTTTTTTTTTAATTTTAATCTCCCACAATCCTTATTAAACCACCCATTCCTCTTACCCTAAGTGGCATGTTCTATTTCCTCATTCCAAGCTCTCTGGATAAGTCTTACCCTCAAACAGTTCACAACCTGTCCTTTCACTCAACCATACCAGGTCAAGAAGTCACTCTGTCCCTCCAACACCCCTGGGACCTTTTGATCTAACATAAAATCATTAAGTATTGTTAGACTTTTATCCGATAGACGTGTTGTTATGACTTGCAATGGGATAACTTTTCTCTGCTCACACTGTCTTACATTAAACACTAACTGCAGTGGCCTATTATTACTTCCCTCATGTTCAACACTTCAAACACTTCCACGGTGGAAAATTGCCATGCATTAATGAAAACATACAAGACAAAAGGGATTTCAAGAACTCAAGTATCCCATGGAAGATGGTGAAATGAGTTCTTCCTCAAACAAAGTGGTGGCTCTTCTACATTTCCAGCACCCAAGTCAATTCTGGACTCAGCTACTTTTGGTGAAGATAAGAAAATTACTGTGAGTATTAGCACTCTATCCCCAGCAACCAAACTGTTTTTTAATTTTTTTTACTAATGAAAACATAGTAAATTGGACAGCCCTGATTTCCTACGCAAAAGATCTAAGCAGCTGCGTGATCCGTGTCTACCCGCACTTTCAAACAAAACAACCCTATTGACCCTAAAAACTTTACTAGGGCGTCATCACATGCTGAGCTACAAGATCTTGGGAAACTAGCCGGGCCACCTGGGTAATAGACAACAGATCTTTATGCATTTGATCACTAGAGGTTGGATCTAATTTGTGATTAAAATTCCCTAAGACCATTAACAGCTGATTGGGATAGTATATGCATATTGTCTCTAGATTTTCAACTAGCAGCCCTACCTTCAACACATTGGGCCTGATTCTAAGCCCGCCGCCCGCCAAGCGGGAACCGCCAGAAGACCGTACCGCGGTCAAAAGACCGCGGCGGTCATTCTGGGTTTCCCACTGGGCTGGCGGGCAACCGCCAAAAGTCCGCCCGCCAGCCCAGTGGGAAACACCCTTCCCACGAGGAAGCCGGAGTGGGAAGGTGCGACGGGTGCAGTTGCACCCGTCGCGAATTTCAGTGTCTGCAAAGCAGACACTGAAATTCTTTGTGGAGCCCTCTTAGGGGGGCCCCTGCAGTGCCCATGCCATTGGCATGGGCACTGCAGGGGCCCCCAGGGGCCCCACGACACCCCATACCGCCATCCTGTTCCTGGCGGGCGACCCGCCAGGAACAGGATGGCGGTATGGGGTGTCAGAATCCCCATGGCGGCGCAGCAAGCTGCGCCGCCATGGCGGATTCCCATGGGCAGCGGAAAGTCGGCGGTACACCGCCGGCTTTCCGCTTCTGGCCGCGGCTGTACCGCCGCGGTCAAAATGCCCGGCGGAGCACCGCCACCATGTTGGCGGTGCTACCGCCGACACCGGCCCTGGCGGTATTTACCGCCAGGGTCAGAATGACCCCCATAGTCTCAAATTTAGGAAAATTGACAGACAACAGGGCTAGCGCAGTTGTGCTTCAAAAAATGTAATGCCGCATAACGACTTGCCTTAGCGCCATCCATGTGCCGTATTTATAAAATGGTGCACCATGGTGCTAAGGAAAGGCTAGCGAAAAAAAAATGTTACTAACCTTTGTGACAGGTCATAAAGAAAAATTACACTAATGCAGCAAAAGTGGCGTTACCAAAATTTGAAGCACGTTATTTGACGCTAATCGTGCAAGCTCTATTTTTGCTTCAAAAGCATCAAAATAGCCTGCTAAAGCCCCAAACATAAGCCACAAGTACTGCAGGACAGGAGAGACCCCAGAGAGACCCCAATCAGCCCAGTACAGGCCAGGATGGACAGACAGACTCACAGGATAAGGGGAAAAGGAAGAGGAAGTGTTGTTTCAGTGAAGAGGAGAATAACATCTTGGTCAGAGAGGTGACAGAGCACCAACACTAGCTATTTGTCACCTCCAAATTGTCAATAGGTAGGAAGGAGGCCATATGGCAGTCAATAGTCTATAAAGTCAACAATGTGGCAGAGGTGAATAGGTTTATAAAAAGCGCTGGCACGATTGCAAGCGCAGAACTAAAGAGAAACTGTCCAGCAACCTAAAGGCAGCACTGCAAACCAGAGGTGGACATCCGGCACCCCAGGAGGACACAGATGAGCTTGACGAGATAAGGGTGGCTGTGGTCATCCTGGAGGATGTGGTCACCAGAGTCTCCGAACAGGAAAGTGCAGACTTTTAAGAACTATCACAAATGCAGGCTAAGTTGCAGTGGGGTGTAATCTTGAAATCAACAAATGTCAGAAGGGGGAGGCACATAGGACACACTGTATGCATGCAAAACGGTTGCATGAAGGGGCACAATAATGGTCAAACACTTGTAATGCGCTTTCATCTTCCTCCCTATATGCACAGACCAATTTTCAAACCTCACATCACTCCCTTCACTGTTGCAACTGAACCAGCTGCCCCTGTGTAACTCTCGGGCAGCGTGTACTAAGCCTGTTGCACAGTGTGGACCAGCAAGAACTGGGATATGCCTCCATGCACCATTGGGAATGCTCACAAATGTGATCATACACAACATATGGGGCATGCCTGTGATTATCATCGGTGTTGCTGTACAAGTAGCTCACATGTCACCATGCTGCAAGGTTGCCTGTGTAGTGGGGATGGTTGGTGTTGTGCACAAAGGGACACCTTCATGCTTTATATCAGCTACAAGTGGTCTTACCTTCTCACTAGGGGCCATATTTACAAAGCCTTTGTGCTACATTAACATCATATCGATTGATGACAATGTGGACTGAAGCTTCCCATTCCCCTTTTGCCACATTAACAAAGTTACACAACGCATGTATAACTCCACTGTGTAAATCCTTGTACCACAATATGCTTGTGCCAGATATTGTGTTTGCAGGGGGGCAGTCCCCCCGCAGGGAGGGCAGAAGAAATGGGACATACAAATCATAAAGGTTTCACTGTGCCATCTTTTAATGTTGTTTGTATGGGCTGCCAAAGGCAGATGTTAAAGTGACACAATCATTGTTATTAATTAACCTCCCTGTGCTTTGCTGCACTAGTGCCATCATTTATGGTGCCAATGCATTAAAGCACCGCAATAGTGCCGTAGCTCATGAGGGTACTGTGGAAATGCCCACCATGGTGAACAGTAATGTGAATAAGGTGCTACCATGGTGTCAATAGTTAGGGCAAGGGGGCTGGAAGAAAAGTGGTGCCCCGGGATCAATGCACCATATACACATAAATTGTGCCCTATGTGTGATGCACATTGCAACACACATCGAACAACTAAACTCATGGGACATACAAAGTTCTCAGACACCCACTTGTCACTCCCACACCACCCTTGAGTTCTTGGACTAAACTGAAACAAACCCAGATGTGACAAATTTGGAAGCCATCAGAAGCTGGGTGGGATACACGTGTGTTGCATGGGAAGATCGCCAACAATACACATGGAATGTCAACTACATGTAGTGTCAGGTATGAGGGGGCACATAAATACTAGACCATTATAAGGCATGCAAGGTGGGTATAATAGACTGGGAAATGTGGACTGGCAGATTGTGCCAATGGCGACTAAATAGAAATGATGCTCAGGTGGTACAGTTTGCCACCAGGGACCCATAAATGAGTGTCTTGATGTGTGAGTCTATACAATGTCACTTAGGCACCTGTATCAAGAACATGATGACTCATGTCAACAGCCACTACAGTACACGATTGACATTGACTGTCCCATTGCTGAGGATGATGCCTTACCTCCTGCCGAGCTGGCTGTCCTGGATTTCTTTGATAATTTGGATGAAAAGCTGCCAAACATCAATGCTGACACTCTCCAGGATGTCCTGGGTACCAACCAGACACCATCTCCAGTCGCAGGGAGGACACTCAGCTTTGTGGGGTCTCCACATGAACTATCCCAACAACCAACACACAGGACCGACCAGTACAGCCACAGTCTTGGACTCTGAGGACCCAGACATTATCTTTCGGAAAACAGCGGTAGGAGTCCAGAGGAAGCTGGCACAGCAGGTAAAGGTGGAGATGGAGACCATGGTGTGCAGCCTAGAGGAAGTACAGAGGTGCCTCTGTTCGAATAAGGACAACTCTTCTGCCATCAGAGGCACCCACTCTCCGCTATATGGACTCCAGCAGTCCCTGACCGACATAGCTGGTGTCCTGAGGCAGAGGCCCGATCAATTGCCATCCCAAAGTGGCACCGACCTGATTGACAACAGGCTGGGGGCTATTCAAAACGTCCTGGAGTCCATGCAGAGGATGGTGGCCGCCCTCATTCAAAACCTGGCTGCTTAACACCGTGATGTAACTGCTGTGTTGTGAAACCAGCAGTTCCTCCTTGCTGCAGTGATGCCTGTCATTTCCCCACAGATGACAGCTGCCAGGACCTTTGATTCCACATTTCTGTCCCCTTATGTGTGTGTGCCCCCCACAACTTCAACACCAGCTCCACCTGTGGCACAGGAGGCACCACACACATCAGAGGATGAAGATGTGGAAGGAATGTAATTCACCTGAAAAATCACCCAGTAGCTACAGTCTGTGGCACATGGACAGTATTTCTTTAGTTCTGGGCTTAAGGTTATGCCAGTGTTGTAACAACTGGCAATATGCCCTCTTCACTGTTGACATATCACACATGGACTGTCATAGTTTCTAATCCTATTGGCAAAGTAAACACCTCCTCACTGATGCACTCCTCTCCAAAACACATGCCTCGTGACATGTCCTTCCCCCTTGTACTCTAACAGGACATTCAATGATTTGGGATCTCTCATGGGTCAACATACTGTACATCTTCTGAGACAAAACTTGCACATGTAAATAAATTAGTAAATTAACATATGTGTTGCTTTTTCAGTGGCCCTTTAACTGTTTGAACTGTATGCATTGTGTGAAACCAGTACACTGAGTACTTAACAAAATGACATGCATGGCTTTGTGTCAGACATCAAGCCACACACATTGACTCAAACATGATTAAGTTGACTGGTAGCACTGTGGACTGTCACACAATTTCTGAGTCTTCCAAGCATGTAATAAAACAGTTACCATGCAAGTTGAGTGATGGCTTGTATGATATAAAACACATGTGTCTTGAAAGATCTTGGATGGTTGCACAACATTGATGTGACAACCAAATAAGACATATGTAAGACTGTGAGGGGAGGCCATGAGTGTACCAGTACTTATTACCCAATTGAGGTGGAGAGCAATGTTCCAAACTTTTAACCAATGAATGTCACATTATTTACCAACACAAATTGATGGTGTCAGATAACCTGTTTTGGGATGTGTATACATGCACAATCAGAGTGCAGAATAGTGTATTGAGTAGCTGATGTTATACCGTTGCCAATCAGACAGCTACTTGGCCATAGGTGATACACATACTCCCACATGTAAATCACCAAAGGATGCACACTCAAAGGAATTTGACCTGTGCAGACATGACACCACCCAATAGTTAATCATTATGGAGACCATATTGTAGCAATAAACACATTTTAATAATACTAAAACATTTCTACCTATCAATTACCAAAACAACTTGCTAACCTACACTAACCTAAACTAAATTATCTAACCATAACTTCTCCTTACAGCTAACTATTCTTATCTTAACTTAGCCTATACATGTAACGTCGCATGATAAAGATTGACCCTCCACCCCCTTTAAGAGACATATATTTTTTTTTTTGGCGCAAATAACCCAGAACATAAACCACCCCCAATACAGTAAACCCCCTAACTATACAAACTATGTCATAAAATTAACCTACACTACACTATCTAACCTATGCTAACCTATCTAGAACACACTATAACTAAGGACTGTTAAACCTAGGGGAAGGTAAGGTACTGATGAGAATAAAGGGTCCAAAGTCAGTGCCTCTTCATCTTCTTTTTGATGGACTGCAGCACCTTGTACATGTTGTCTGTTTTTTGCTCTAATTTGTCCAACCTCAACTTTAGGTCTGCAATGCCCGTTCACATTTCCAGTTCAAAAGTAGGAGTTATGATTGCTGGTCTTGGCTGGGGATTTGGTGGTGCTGGAGTAGGGCCTGTAAATGTTGAGGGGGCAGAATCTGCAGAGCCACCCCTGACCGTCTGCTTAGACTTGTGTGGGTGCTGGTTTCAGCCTGTTTGGCTGTTCCTCCCTGAGGAAATGCCCGCCAGGACCCCAATGCTTTCTCACTCTGATACCTTTGGCCATCCTGTGGTACCCTTTCTCGGCAGCACAGATGTGCCTATATCGGTCTGCTCTTTTTCCAAAAGCACGCCTCTGTGTGGGATTCATTGTGGCCACTAAAACATGAAGGGAGCATGTCATTAAAATCTGCATTGGGCAGAGGAAGAACAAGCAAGCATTGGAAACAGCATCTTTACATAACACACGTTGTCCACCACAACTCACAAAGCATCATCAAGGCCAAAGTTAATGCAATTCTGCATCACAACCATCTACAATATATTGTTCATGTCCCAGGTATAAATGCTAACCAATGTTGCACACTATCAGTGCACAAGCTTGTAACATCTCCTAAGTACCAGGTAAACATTCACCATGCACATCCCATACACCAGTAATGTGACATGCTCGGTCGCACTCATCATGCCGGGTAGATCATGTATATCCCTCTGCATACATTTTTTGCTTTCATCTGTAGACATGTACCACACTTACCAGAACAAGGTCTGAAACTTCAATGTGGACTCAACTAACTATAGGGCTTCTCAAAAAGGTTCTTGTGTGGTCAGTGTACAACTTTTTTACTAAAAAGATGTAAAGGACCAGCAGCGCAAGTGGCTCTTTGATGATCCTTAATTGTAACATGCCCAAAGCTCCTGCGTGCTACGTGTGGCACACTTTGCAGTAACATATGGTGTGACCAATATGTTGTCAACATCCATGCATATTTAAAACCCAGCACTTCTGCCACATATCTTAACTGACATCACAGTGTTTGCTTGCATATTTACCTTTTCCTAAATTCACAAGGTCCTTGCAGCACACGTTGCCACCAGTGCATCAATTTATTATACTCCACATTCTCAACATGACACCAGACATGCTGTCAATATCTGAAGATTGACAATGGTGTCTTAATTGGCAGACATGTTAGTTTAACATGGCATTGCACACATCATACAACTTCACACAACCCGCACATTAGACATACAAGGCAACACTTACTGGCAGCATCGGGGTCCGCAAATCTTGCATCCTCACCAATGGTGTAGGGGAAAGGTCCACCTGCAAGACATGACATGAAAACATAGCTCTGTGAATGTAGAACAAAGAACAGCATGGACAAATGTTACACATTCCACATGTTAAGCTGATTAACCTAGACGATTCAGGTTAGGGAATGACCAACTGCCCCCTATAACATGTCTATTTGTCAGACATTGTGAGACCACGCAAACATGTAAATATACCGGCTTGACCCATATGTACGTCTCAACTACATAAGTAACATTTTAATGAGGAGTAACATTTTGATGAGGACAGTACACTGCCAAATGTAAGAAGCATAGCACATTTGTCAAAATGTTTCAAAAAATGGCACTTCATCACTGATGCGCCACATTTTCAGCACCCCCTACCTTCACTCAGCGCCACCAGGTGTGTGCCATATTTAACATACGGCACACCATGGCGCATGTTAGGACAACAGAGTTATAACTTATGATACTATTGTGGTACTTTGCATGATTTTCACCATAAATTAAGGCGCTAATACTGCAAAGTAAATGGAGGCCCATTGAAGAAAATGGGAGCGTCATTATAAAGGTTTTCCTTATGGAGGGCGTAAAAAATGACAACAAAAATGTCGCAGTTAAATCTTGTAGATTTCACTGCGACATTTTTGCGGGCCTTCTACTAGCGGAACGCCCCCCTTGAATACATTATGCCTGTCGCAGGCATATTGTGGCACAAGGGTTTACAAAGTAGCGCAATGCTTGCATTGCACCACTTTATATGGTGTGGCAATACTTGCCTCCTTGAGCCACATTAGCATCAAAAACATTATGCTAACATGGCGCTAGGCCATTCTTACATATGGGCCCTTGTTGTGTTGCTCTGCACATGCATGACTCAAGGAACACCGCATCCTTTATACTCCTGCATCATGTTTGTCATCATATTAACATGACTATGCAAAATATCACAGTGGTCTGGCCCCTTTTGGACATGGACAGTAGTGCCTGAAAAACATGTACCCTTGCACCATTATCACACGTGTGTTTACTTTTGAGCGCTTCAAGTTATTCTTGAGAAACACAGGGTACAAAGACAGGAATGTGCTATTTGTCGGCTTGATGGTGCATTGCTGCCCTTCTCATGGATGCAGGTTGGCACAGCCACACTACTTGCAGTCCTGACCTTTGTCATTACATTATGAAGTAACCCCTATGGCCTACAGCCGGGCAAATGCAAATGAAGATAAAGCTACATTTAAGGGATACTTACCAACAGTTCCGCTGACCTTAATTTCCAGGTGATCCTATTCCCGGGATATCAGGCCTGTCTACTGGTACTTCAGCTGGTGGTCAGTCCGCTGTACAGAGAAGATCCAGGTAAGCTGGAACTACACCTTGCCCCGGCACAGCTTCTGTGCCTCCGTTTTGTATCCCATGATGACACGTCCCCCCATGGCCACCATGTTTGGGAAGTAGTGGCAGACCAGCCATATAAACCCTCCTAGCTCATCACCAGACATTCTCTTGGCCCTTCCCTTCCCTGACATGTTGCAAAAAGATTCCAGTGCAACCCTTAAACCAACAAAAAATAGAAATCCCCAGTTAACCCCAGCTACCCAAACAAACGTATCTACCCCAAAGACAAGCACCCAGCAATACTCAGATAATAACAGCACACCATGACAAATACACAACAAAAGGACTTCAATAACAAAGTAAAGACAGCAGACAACACAATAGACTCAAAAATAACCACTCCTCACACCAGCACAAGCACCACGCAACCTCTCCCAAGCACAGACAAAAAGACTGTAAAGGGAAAATGAAAGTAAGTTCCTTGTGTACATCAAGAAGTTCTTTCACATCACTTCCTGGGCATATACGTCATCTGTTTTGACATGTGTCTTTTTTTTGATGCATTACGGCCATGTGTGTATTTTCGCAAGATGGCTGACAGGACATAACATTTTAGTTTAATCACTCAAGTGCGATGCATCAATTTTAGTATATGCGATGGTTAAAAATGACCCTCTGCATCATCATTTTTGATGCATGATTGGCATATGTGAATTTTAGAGAGAAGGATGACACGGCACTCAGTATCATATTTCACAAACAGGTGCAATGGGTCTTTAATTTTGAACGCTATAGCTAAATATGAATGCATGTGTTGTATATTTTGTACCAGAAACACAGGAATGTGTTTCTATATGTATGTAGGTCTGTGGGATGCATGGGAGGACTGATAGTGGTTGCAAATGTGCATGTGTATGACTCATTTACCCACACACATGATTTCACATGTGCACTATGTGTGTACTGCAAGTGTACATATGTGATGGAACTCCTATTGTTGGTCTAACACAATGCCCCATTTCTTTGTTTGACATGAGCACTCACACACAGCTGCATTCCTCAACCTTTGTCACACGCATTGTGAGTGTTTTTAGATTGTGTGTTTACTCCTGACAGCTATGAGTAGAACATTCAGATTTTAACATGTCTGTGTCCTTCATCACATGTACAGTTTGCCAAGGGTTTGTGACTTGTTTTGACATTGCTTGACATGCATGCACAATACAAACTGGATAGAGTGTGACAGACCTAGACATTTGGGTACTTTGTCCTTGTATTTAACTCTCTGTTAGTCATACATGTGAGTGCCACTAAGGGGTATGTTTTAAGTCATCACCTGTGATTGTGTCATTCAGACATTGATTTGTTACAGAGCAGACACAGACCTACTGTTGTAGGTACTGACTACTTTTTTCCTACCTAAGCCAGACATCTAAACAGGAGTCTTCACATGTTTTTCCTGGGTTGCTGCTGTCAAATGTTAACCAAACACACTTGTGTGATATGTGTGTTGCAATGTTCTTTATTTGTGCAACAGGCTATGCTTACATTTCACCCACACATTCATGTAGTAGTGCATTGTGTGTAGTTGTTTCTAGTTCCAGAGTATATTCCTAATTTATTTATATCTTTTGTGGTCTAGTAATGCTTGGAAGTGGGTGAGTTGATTAGTATGTGAAGGTGAAAAGAAGTACAAATCTGTGTTCAAGTGATTTATTGACAAAGTTAACTCATTGATGATTGGAGTACAGTCTCTTTGTGAAGAAGTTGTGCACAATATTGTCCCTTCTGCAGGCTCCAGCAGCAGAGTTTTGTTGTTCCTCACCTCCTGTTGTGCATCATTGTCCTCATCCTCCTCACTGGTGACCTATACTTGTTCGTCTCAGTGGACCTTGGTGAATACACAGATGATGCGCAAAATTGCACAGACTAGTATTAATGTGCACACAAGGGGTGGTGCGTATAATAGACTTCCTCCAGTTAGACCCTGGCACCTGAACCTGGATTTCAGCATGCCAAATGTCCTCTCTGCCACATTCCTGGTCCTTTTGTGTACTTCACTGCAGGCATTCTCAGCATCTGTATGTGGATTTCCACATGGGGTCATGACCTATGGTTAGATACCGTAACCTTGGTCCACTGCAATGGAATGGGAGAACCAGTGTCAGACGTGCATTTGTGTTTATTGCAAAATGCCATGGCATTGTTTTTATTTAGTAGAGTGGTGAATCTGACTTGCATTTGGCATTGTGTATCTTCCTGTTTGCATACATGGTTTTATTGATGTGTGGTGTGTGCTTTCCAGTCATGGGTTGTGCCTCAGGGGCCTGGTGATTGTTGAATATTTTCTGGCATGATAGTTTACCCATGTGGATTATGTGTGGTGTTGTCTATATTTGTCCCTTAGTCCCATTACCTTAGACCTACAGAAGAGTGATGTTGGCTAAATGTGTACCTATTTTGTGTGTTGTGTGCCATAAGACAGGTGTTGCACCCTGTGTGTTGCATTTGAATCCCACCCCCTTGGACATGGAAGACCTCCCTTGCACAAAGTGTTGTGGCAATATGCTGGCTAGCTTGCATATGTGTATGTAGTTAATATGCACAGTGTGGCACAGTTGTTTGTGATGTATTGCCATGTATGTCACAAGTTTACAGACACCTGTGGGACAGGACAGGGCATGAGGGGCTTTTCAGCAATGCCTGCATCACCAGTACAGGCCAACAATGTGCCATGTCTCCTTGATATTGTGCATTTCTGACCTCTACAAGTGCACTGGCAGAAGTCCATTGTAGGCACCCTTGTAGCATGGTAGAGAGATTATGGATTTATGAGTATGATTGTTGCTGTGCTGTGAGGTGTCCATTCCTACACATGGTCTATCAATGATGGCGATGTCCTAGTTCAATGTGTGCTGCAGTGTGCACCACACATGGGAAAAGTATACACAATGAGAGTAACAGGTACTTTTCATGATAGGTAAATGGTGATGATGCCAGTAGGGTGGCATTATTTGTTGCTGCAGCCTCATGTTTCTACATTGTGGTAAATGTAGGGCAGTGCCAATATATGAGTTGCTTGGTGGTGTCATGGGCAATGCAAAACCCATTGCTGAGCAATTCAATGGTAAATGATATGAGTGAAGGATCCGTATTTTCTATACAACATGTGGACACATATAGTGGCTTGACTCCACCTTTTGCATGCAGGGAGGGCACAGCTCCACCAGAGCATCATTACAAGTGTCAATCAGGTGGTGCTAGAGACTTGTACATGTGGTCATATGTGAGGGTGATGTGCATTGAATGTGGTGGAGTGATGCATGTGGAATATGTGTTGTTCTCTGAACATCTGTGCTTCCCTGTCCATGTGTGTATAGTGTGGTGCATGTATTGTTTCTCCCACATATTTAGTGTGTTGTCTGTGTTATGTTATGTATGCTGGCTCACCTACAAGTAGGCCATTGCCATATTGTCCACCCTGGAAGCGTTGATTTATTGTTGAGTGTCTGAAGTTATAGGCATCATGCACACTGCCCGGATATTTAGCAAGGATGTTGGTGAATATCCTGCGATGGTCCACAATGGCTTGCACATTCATTGAGTGTGTGTTTTCTGTTCCTGCAAAGGTGTTCCCTAACAGCAGGGGGGACAAGTTGGACATGTGTGCAGTCTATTGCACCCAGCACATGCTGGAACCCAGCAATTTGGTAGAATCCTTGGTTGGTCTCCTGTTGCAATTGCTGGGTGTTGGGGAACAGGATGTGGTAGGGTGTGAGGCGGATGGTGGCGTCCAGGACCTTAGGAAGGAAGGCAGAAAAGGAAGGTTGTGAGATACCACCCACTCGTGCTGCAGTAGTCTGAAATGATCCAGAGGCCAGCATGTGGAGCAGGGCCAGGAGTTTGGACATGGGTGGTATGGCTGAATGACATTCCACTCTTGCTGTGATGTCGGGAGCTATGTGGTGGAGCAGCCGTACGATGGACTCCCTCTTGAGACGGTAGAGTCTGATGGCCTCTTCTTCCCTGAGGCCAGGGATGGATATGCGCTGGTGAAATATTCTCTCCCTCCTTCTGCACTGCCTTTGTGGCTGCAGTGGTGGTGGTTGAGGGTGCTGCAGTGGTGCTGGTGGCCGTTGATGTCTTCGCTGTCATCTTCTCTGGGTGCCAAGCTGGAGCAGTAACAGGTCCATGTTGTCCAGTTGTTTGCTAGTGTTCATTCTGTGTGTTTTCCTTATGTAGTTGTGGCTGGGCGTCATTTTAGCGCCTGGTCTGACCAGGCGTTAAAGTTTTGAAGCTAATCAGACTTAGCGCCATTTTTTAGGACTGATCCTAGGTTTGTGTCTTTCTTCCGTTGGCTTGTAGAGATGGTGCTAGAGGCTAGCGTCATTTTTAGGAGGGAACGCCCACCTTGCATATCATTGTCGATAAACGATGCAAGGTGAAAAGGAGCTCCTGAAAAATGATGCTAAAAACAGGAAAATGGTGTTAGACTGCTCTAGCGCCACTTTATAAATATGGTGCTGGGTTATCACCGCTTTTACGTTAAAAATAATGGCGCAATTGCAGCACAAACTTTTCTTAAATTTGGGCCTAAGTCTTCAGCATTCCATGGTTGAAAATATATATTAATCACAATTATATATGCCTTTGTCAGAGGAAACCTATAAAGCTCTATCCAACCTGCCAATATCCATCAACTTTTAACTTTTAATAAGGTCACTTTGTTGGGTACTTTTGTTGAAACTATGGTAAATAGTCCATCTGAAGTCCGACCTGGGCCCAGATGCCTTCCGTCTTTAGAAACCCAACTAATGGTTCGGGCACTTTGCACAGCCATGTCTCCTGCAAGCACATAATCTCAAACCTTCCTTGCATTTCTTTAAAAACTTCCTTTAACCCCCTATATTCCAAGACAAGGCAACTAGGCCGTGCTAAGCCCCTAGACCCTAATGCAAGTCATGCAAGCCCCCCTTCCATTATGCTCAAGGCTTGATGCCAAGTCAGATAAACACTCAAAATGATTTCTTAACCCCCCCAGTGATGAGCCCCTTTTTTAGCTATTTGGGATAGTTTGTGCTTAGGCCTTCATAACATTTTGTCCACATAAGCTATCCATGCCATATTTGTGTCCTTTTTCCCAAGATCCTAGGGATTCTAAAGGTACCCAGAGTTTGTGGGTTCCCCTAGAGGAGACCAAGAAATCAGCCAAAATACAGCACAAATTTCGGTTTTTTTTCTGAAAAATGGGTACAAGAAGGCTGCAGAAGAAAGCAAGTGATTTTTGCACTGAAAATGGCATCAACAAAGGGTTTGTGGTGCTAAAGTCACCATCTTCCCAGCTTTCAGGAACAGGCAGATCTGAATCAGAAAACCACATTTTTAACACAATTTTGGCATTTTACTGGGGCATACCTCATTTGTACAAATTTGTTGTGCTTTTAGCCTCCTTCCAGTTAGTGAAAGAAATGGGTGTGAAACCAATGCTGGATCCTGGACAGCTAAACATTTCTGTAAAGTAGATAAAATTCTGAATTCAGCAAGGGCTCATTTGTGTAGATCCCTCAAGGTTTTCCTACAGAAAGTAACAGCTAAAATAAAAATAATATTGAATTTGAGGTGAATAGAAGAGCCATTTCTGTCCACATTTTCTTCTATAACTTTTTCCAGCTATTGCAGATTTTTGAAAGCAATATATTGTTACGTCTGCTGGCCTCTTCTGGTTGCAGGGATATATAGTGCTTGTAGGTTCATCAAGAACCCTAGGTACCCAGAGCCAATAAATGAGCTGCCCCTAGCAATGGGTTTTCATTGTGTACCGGGCACACAGCAATTTATTTGGTAAAATATAAAGAGTCAAAAATAGGTATCAAGGAAACTTTTGATTTTCCAAAATAGGCATGAGATAAGGTGTTGGTAAGCAGTGGTTATTTGACACATCTCTGAATTCGGGGTCCCCATACTAGCATGTGAATTACAGGGCATTTCTCAAATGCACTTCTTTAATACACACTGTCTTACATTTGGAAGGAGAAAATGTAGAGAAAGACAATGGGTAGTAACATTGGTTCTTCTATTCTGTGTTCCCCCATGCCGTCCGATAAAAATGGTACCTTAACTGTGTGGGTAGGCCTAATGCCCGTGACTGGAAATGCCCCAAAACACAATGTGGACACATCACATTTTCACAAAGAAAACGGACCTGTTTTTTGCAAAGTACCTAGCTGTGGATTTCAACCTCGAGGTCAGCCGGCACCTCAGAAAACCTAGCAAACCTATACTTTTTTTTTAAATAGACACCTAGGTGAATTCAGAATGGGGGGACTTGTGTGGCTCTCACCAGGTTCCGTTACCCAGAATCCTTTGCAAACCTCAGAATTTTGCAAAAAACACTTTTTCCTCACATTTCGGTGATAGAAAGTTCAGGAGCCACAAATTTCCTTCCACCCAGCATTCCCCCAAGTCTCCCGATAAAAATGGTACCTCACTTGTGAGGGTAGGCCTAGTGCCCGCGACTGGAAATGCCCTAAAACACAACATGGACACATCACATTTTCCCAAAGAAAAGTGACCTGTTTTTTTAAAAGTGCCTAGCTGTGGATTTTGGCCTCTAGTTCAGCTGGCACCTCGGGAAACCTATAATTTGTTTCAAACTAGACACCTAGGGAAATTCAGAATGGGGTGACTTGCGGGGCTCTCACCAGGTTCTGTTACCAGAATCCTTTGCAAACCTCAAAATTTGGCCAAAAAAACACTTTTTCCTCACATTTCGGTGTGCAGGAAAGTACCATCTTTCTTGACATGTTAACCCCAATTTCTGCCTGGTTGTCGGTATGTTTTGACTGTGTAACTGGGATCCTGCTAATCAGGACCCCAGTGCTTATGGTTTGTGTCCTACATGTCAGAATGTTTTACTGTGTTGTCAGTAAGCTTGACTGTGTCACTGGAGTCCTGCTAATCAGAACTCCAGTGCTTATGCTCTCTCTGTCTCCAAATTTGTCACTATAGTCTAGTGACTGCATATTTCACTCCTGATTGGCATACTGGATCCCCCTTATAAGTCCCTAGTATATGGTACTAGGTACCCAGGGCATTGGGATTCCAGGAGATCCTTATGGGCTGCAGCATTTCTTTTGCCACCCATAAGGGGCTCATAAAAACACTTCTTCAGGACTGCCTGGCATCCTTAAAGAAATAGTGTAAGCACTATTATACAGCCATTTTCACTGCACCTGGTCACTTATAATTCATCTATATATCTAACCTTCAGACCCTGAAGGTCAGGTGCAAAGTACCTGTGTGTGTGAGGGCACCCCTGCACTAGCAGAGGTGCCCCCACGTTGTCCAGGCCCAATATTCCGGACTTCGTGTGTGCGGGGACACCATTATAAGCGTGCAGTACATATATGTCAACACATATATGTAGCTTCACAATGGTAACCCCGAATATGGCCATGTGAGGTGTCTAAGATTGATAAATTGTAAACCCATTCTGATTCTGGTATTGGGGGACCAATTCCATGCACCCTGGGAGCTCCCCCATGGACCCCCAAAACTGCCAAACCAGCTCTTTGAGGTTTCCACTGCAACCCCAGCTGCTGCCACCTCAGAGACAGGCATCTGCCCTCCTGGGGCTTGAGCAGCTCAATCCCAGGACGGCAGAACAATGTATTTCCTTTGGAAATAGGTTTTACAGGCATGGAAGGGGTATCCTCCCAGTGCCTCTGGAAATGCTTTGAAGGGCAAAGATGGTGCCCTCCTTACATAATCCAGTCTACACCGGTTCAGGGATCCCCAGTACGTGCTGTGGCATGCAACTTGACAAAGGAAAGGGGAGTGACCACTCCCCTGTTCATCACCACCCCAGGGGTGGTGCCCAGAGCTCCTCCAGAGTGTCCCTGGGTTCTGCCATCTTGTTTTCAGGATGGTCAGGGAACTCTAGGAGTATCTGAGTGGCCGGTGCCAGCAGGTGACATCAGAGACCCCTCCTGATAGGTGCTTACCTGGTTAGGTGACCAATCCCCCTCTCAGGGCTATTTAGGGTCTCTCCACTGGGTGTTTCCTCAGATTCGGTTTTGCAAGACTCCAGAAGGAATCCTCTGCAACCTCTGCTTCACCTTCTACCGTTGGATCAACTGCAGCACTGCTCCAGGAACTCCACTAATGCAACAAAGTATTCAAGAAGGTTGCTGCAACTCTGTAACTTCAGCTCCTGCCAGCAACTGCAACAGTTTCCAGGTTGTGCACGCTCAGAGGATGGCCTGTCTTCATCCTGCACCAGAAGGACTGAAGGAATCTTCTGTGCAGAAACGGAGTCACTTCCCTGCTTCAGCAGGCAACTCTCTGCAGCGACGTCTGGTACTCTGGGTCCCCTCTCCTGACAACAAGCGTGGATCCTGGAACACAGGTGGTGGACTGAAGTGACCCATACTGTCCAAAGGTCCAACTGTCCAAATTTGGTGGAGGTAAGAGCTTGACTCCCCAAGCCAAACAGTACCCCTGTGCACCACGTGTTTTGCAGCTCCTATGGATTCTGTGTGCTTCTCCAAGGAATCCTTTGTGCACAGCGTATCCCAGGTCCCCAGTACTCTATCCTGTGACGCTCAGCTCCCTGAGTTGTTCTCCGGGGGCATGGGATCCCTTTGTATAGTGCTGCAACAACTGTGATTTGCTACTCCTTTGTCCCCATGTCCTGGGACTCCTGTGGGTGCTGCCTGGTTTTCTGAGTGCTCTCTGAAGTGCTGAGAGCCCCCTCTGTCTCCTCAGTCCAAGTTGAGACCCCCAGGTCCCTCCTGTGTCCCGGTAGCGCCTTCTCCTGCTAAACGTGTCTTTTGCTTGAGCTAAGGCTTGTTGGTGGATTCCAACGACAGAAAATAGCCTGCATTCTTCTACTCGACGTGGGGCATCTCTTGCAGCAAGCAGGAACCCGCAGCTGTCTTCTTTGGTGCATTTCTGACTTTTTCTTCTAACCGGAGAATCCACTTTTGCACCTTCATTCGGGTTAGCAGGGGCTCCTGTTCTTCCTGGAATCTTCAGCTGTTCTTGGACTTGATCCCCTCTCTTCGCATGTCATCATGTCCAGGAACCCGTCATTGGTGTCTTACAGTATTGCTTGATTTTTGCATAATTCTTTATCACGACTTCTAGTGTATTCTGAGGAAACTTGCTGTACTTTACTCCTGTTTTCCTGGGCTCTGGGGTGGGGTATTTTACTTACCTTTGGTGTTTTCTTACACTCCTAGCGCCCCTCTACACACTACCCTTGCCTAGGTGGAAAACCAAAATTCGCATTCCACTATTTTAGAATATGATTTGTGATCCCCCTAGGCCCATTGTAACCTATGGTGATTTTCACTATTTGCACTATTTTATAACTGCTTACTTACCTGATTTTGGTTACTAGTGTATATTGTATGTATAATACTTACCTCCTATGGGAGAATAGCCTGTAAGATATGTTTGGCTTTGTGTCACTAAAATAAAGTACCTTTATTTTGGTAACAGTGAGTATTGTCTTTCTTGTGTGTGAGTACTGTGTAACTACAGTGGTATTGCAAAAGCTTTCCATGTCTCCTAGTTCAGCCTTGGCTGCTCTGCCTACAGCTACCTCTAGACAGCCTGGCTTCTAAACACTGCCTACATTTCACTAATAAGGGATAACTGGACCTGGTATAAGGTGTAAGTACCTTAGGTACCTGCTACAAACCAGGCCAGCCTCCTACACGGTGATAGAAAGTTCAGGAATCTGAGAGGAGCGACAAATTTCCTTCCACCCAGCATTCCCCCAAGTCTCCTGATAAAAATGGTACCTCACTTGTGAGGGTAGGCCTTGTGCCCGTGACAGGAAATGCCTCCAAACACAACATGGACACGTCACATTTTCCTAAAGAAAAAAGACCTGTTTTTGTAAAAGTGCCTAGATGTGGATTTTAGCCTCTAGCTCAGCCGGCACCTTGGGAAACCTAGAAAACCTATACATTTTTAAAAACTAGACACCTAGGGAAATTCAGAATGGGGTGACTTGTGGGACTCTCACCAGGTTCTGTTATTCAGAATCCTTTGCAAACCCTAAAATGTGGTAAAAAAACACTTTTTCCTCATATTTCGGTGATGGACAGTTCTGGAATCTGAGGGGAGCCACAAACTTTCTTCCACCCAGCATTCCTCCAAGTCTCTCAATAAAAATGGTACCTCACTTGTGTGGGTAGGCCTAACGCCCACAACAGGAAATGCCCCAAAACACAACGTGGACACATCACATTTTTCAAATGAAAACAGACGTGTTTTTTTGCTAAGTGCCTACCTGTGGATTTTGGCCCTCTAACTCAGCCGGCACCTAGGGAAACACAGCAAACCTATACATTTTTTTAAACTAGACAGTTAGGAGAATCCAGGATAGTGTGACTTGTGGGGCTCTCACCAGGTTCTGTCACCCAGAATCCTTAGAAAACCTCAGAATTTGGCAAAAAACACTTTTTCCTCACATTTTGGTAATGGAAAGTTCTGGAATCTGAGGGAAGCCACAAACCTCCTTCCACCCAGAATTCCTCCAAGTCTCCTGATAAAAATGGTACCTCACCTTTGTGGGTAGGCTTAGTGCCCACGACAGGAATCGCCCCTAAACGCAACATTGATACATCACATTTTGACATTAAAAACTGATGTGTTTTTTCGAAAGTGCCTAGCTGTGGCTTTTGGGCTGTAGCTCAGCAGGCACTTAGGGAAACCTACCAAACCCACTGATTTTTTCAAAACTAGACACCTAGGGGAACCCAAGATGGGGTGACTAGTGGGGCTCTCACCAGGTTCTCTTACCCAGAATCCTTTGCAAAACTCAAACTTTGGCAAAAAAAACACCTTTTCCTCACATTTCAGTGATGGAAAGTTCTGGAATCTGAGGGGAGCCACAAACTTCCTTCCACCCCGCATTCCCCCAAGTCTCCTGATAAAAATGATACCTCACTTGTGTGGGTAGGCTAGTGCTTGTGACAGAAATGGATCACACAAGGGTCAATGGTAGTCCTTGCATGAGGGCTACTGTTAACCCTGGAGTGATCCATTCCTGACGCAGGCACTAGGCACAGGCACACAAGTTGGGTTGTGTATTTATCAGGACAAGTGGAGAATCACTGGGTGGTAGGAATTTTGTGGATCCCTGCACATTCCTGAGGTTTCTGTGATGAAAAAGCAATGAAAAGTAGTGGTTTTACTCAACGGTTCACTTTTGCAGGGTATTTTGGGTAAGAAAACTTTGGGAAATCCAAACACAACACACTTCGGTGGACTGCCCCGGGTATCTAGTTTTCAGAAATGTCTGGGTTTGGTAGGTTTCCCTATATGGCCTCCGAGCCCAGGACCAAATACACAGTTGACTGTCTGACAAAACCAGGCTGTTTTGTGGTAAGTAATTTTGATGTCTCAACAATCTGTTTTGGGTACTCCCTGTTGCGGTCACTGGCCCACCCTCTAAAGTGAGGCAATGTTTTTCTCTGGAGACTTAGTGGAACGCTGGGTGGTAGAAAATCTGCGGCTGCCTGCAGAATCCAGGACTTCCCCTCACTGAAATGCAAGGCAAAAGTGCTTTTAAGCAAAGTTTGTGATTTCAAGGGGATTCTGGCTGAAAAAAAACTGGTGAGAGCCATGCAAGTCCTGTACCCTTGGACTCCCCTGGTACTAGTATGTTAATCCACCACTCACACTGATTGGTTTTAGCACCTCCAGAAATTATGGTTTCAAAGCATGAATACTTTTCAAAGTATCTGAATATTGAAACCAAGCCTTCTGAAGATGGGCCATAAGGCTGCATCCAGGCACCATCCTCTTTATGGTCCATTCACAAGCCATTCACGCACAACAAACAACTCTTTCATACCGCCAGCCATGGGCCCAATCCAAACCCACATTAACTTATTGCTGCCAGACAAGGGCCCATCACATTCATACGCCACAGGATGGAATACGTTTGACTACATTTTACCACCTGTCAAATAACCGCCTCCTTCTTCCTGAACATTACCGAAGGCATACTTAACAAACCTTTACTAAAGACTCTCATGACAACCCCCTGAGGCTCAGGAAGACATGTTTTTCATTCACTTTTAGCACACTCACTGTGCGAAATCCAACTCCGTCCAGTTTATGGATGCAAGTTGGGGGTGTCCGAGTATGCCGTACAAATAGATTCCTCGAACTGAGCAAGCATATCTACCTTTGAAACTAAGGTAGACATGCTGGGGAATTCTCACGATGTTCCCTAAAGAGAAGGTCACAGGCTATGAAAAGGGGTAGTGCTTGGCACACAGAGTAGTCTGTGAGAACGTAGCATATGTCCCAGCCAACGTTATGTGCAGTGCTGTGACTGTAATGCACTTATTATACAGCAAATTGAACATCTACTAAGTTCTGATGGAGGATGAACATGAAAAGGAGGTCAAACACTGACCCATACGTATCATTTTTCTTCAGTGCTGGGATGGCACCAATGGGTTTGAATCCATAGGTGTAGATGATGTACATCTGTACTACCTTTACTATCGGCCTTCTACCTGTTCAGTATCCCTGTGAAGGCACACCTACCTTAAGCTTTCCATACCCATTCATGTCTTTGTCCTGATCAGAGTCCTGATTAATCCTGTATAATTGCCAGGTGAGCCTATACTAGTTAGTGGATGCAAGTTGGGGTAGTCTGAGTATGCCTTAGAAGCCCTATTCCTCATACTGAGTGAGCATATCTAACGTTGATACTAAGGCAGACATGCTGGTGAAGAAACCCTAGGGTCTCTAAAGTAAAATGTCAAACAAATATCCAGTGGGACTCATTCACTAACACTTCTAAATTTGCTTTGAAAGGGAAGCTACAAATGGAGTTTGCACACTTTCAAACAAGTAGAAATGTTGCTGAATATGTCCGACAGGACATTTGTTTGACTTATTACACTTACTCTGCTTCTTGTTGGCATTAATGGTGGTCCTTGTGTAGCATACATAAGTTCCCTAACAAGCACTTCAAACTTCAGTCATGCCTTCAACATTTTGCCACACAGGGTACTTTGTGACAATGTGGCATATGTTCTGTCCAGTAGTATGGGGACTATAATGCACGTTAATTGAACAGAACATCTACCACGTTCTGACGGTGGATATAGGTGTCAAGCAGGCCATAAGGAAGTCCATGATTTCCTGAAGTAGATGAAGTAAAATTCTGTGGCTGTTTGCCTAACGAAGCAGTGGCCCATGGACGTTTGGTATCTATGCAGAGCCAATGAAAGGATTACCCAGCGGCAGCACCACCTCAGTCGATTTCCCAAAACTTTGCTTTAGTATGATACAACATAAAGCAAGTAGGGACACAGAGGCCTGGTTGAAATGGGCACTGGGGACAGTAATACCAACTCTCCTGCCACTTACCATGCTTCGAGCACACTTTACAGCAAAGGCATGGATGATCCTTTTTGGGTGTTTTAGGAATGTGATCAGCAAAGTTTCGCTCCTGCGGCCATGTCACATCCTCCAGAACATATGAGGTGGAGGCTGCTGCTGCTTCTGTAACAACAGTGAGCGTTTCAATTGCAGACAACCGGAAGTCAAGGAGTCTTGAGTCTTCCTGTGTTTGTCTGATGGTAAACAACATACACATTGTATGTTGCCATCTAGATCAGGTGGGTAAACAGTTTCTTGCACCGAGTGTGAGTTTTATGACACGCATTGTATGGTTGAAGAACCTGGTCATTCTTGTCCACTCCGCCCATGTACTTATTGTAATCAAGTATACAGATGGGCTTGTGGACTTCGCCCATCTGACCCCAAACAGTGATGGGGGAAGTGCTTTCATCATAAATTGTAGTGAGCACGTATACATCACGCCTATCCAAGAACTTGACTACGAGCAGTTCATTGGAACGCAACACAGTACTCTGGGATTTCTAGAGCTTCTTGCAAACAAGCTCCTGCAGGAATCCTTTGTGGTTACAACAAACTGTACCACAGGCCACAGTGCTAGCTTTGTAGAGCTCACTGAACAGCTCTACTCCTGTATAGAAATTGTCCACATAAATGCTATAAATTTTGTGAAGGAGTGGCTGGACAAGTTCCCATACAATCCTACCTGTGACCCCGTAACGTGTGAGGGCAACCTACAGGTTTAGGGTAGAGTCCTTTCCTGTATACACTCTCAGGCTGTAAACATAGCCAGAAGAGTTCTCACACAGCATGTACAGCTTTATGCCATAGCGAGCTGTTTTGCTCACAATGTACTGTCTGACAGCAGCCGTCCTATGTACAGAATCAAGGGGGTCATCGACTGCTATATTCTTTCCAGGCGTATAGATCTCTGGAAACCTGGCAGACAAATGTTCCACGACAGGCCGAATTTCGAACATCCTGGCATGGTCTGGATGGTGCCGGGGCAATGCAGCAGAATTGTCATTGAAATGCAGCATGCACTGCAGTAGCAAAAAATGATCTCTACCCAAACCGTGCGAGCTATCCAGTAGGACTGCAAGGCGGGTTTCTTCACTAACCCCATTTTGAGCATAAGGCCCAAAAATATCTTCAACTTTGCCAGCGAAGTGGGAGTCCACTGGCGTGCCCTAGAACGGGGCCCTAGAGTGCCTCCATGCTCCCTCAGAAATTGGTCTGCACGCTAATTTGTTTCCAGCACAATTTCTTTAAGGAAGTCAACATCCAAAAATAGATGGATATAGTTGACTGGCAAAAAGTTGGCCGTATCGACTTTAAATCCAGCGTCAATAGTAAAAGGTGGAATTTGGGGCTGAACTAAATCGGGGGCTGCTAAGAGAACACTCTCTCTGTGCTTGCCTCCACACACACCTGCTCTCTGTTTTGGGCTAACCCGCTGTTGTCCTGCTGCACAGACTGTGCTTGCGAAGGGACAGCACAACTGTTGTCATCGTCTCCCTCAGAATCACTGGAAGCGGTGTCGTCGGGTGGGATTCCGCCGACTGCAAAATTTACTCCCAGATTCTTCCCATTGTCCTCTTCCTCAGATGCTGTCTCAGTCTCCTATACTGCCTCGGAGCTATCCTCCATAACTGTAATGATATTTGTGTTTTGACCACTGACTCCACTTTGAACTTAGCCTAGCAGCACACCGTCACATTAGTGACCACCAGATTCATTATGCCTATTGACTTTATTTTAGCATTAGCCACCTCCACGTTCAAAGCTGCAAGTATTTTTCCATGCTTACGTTATACAATGTGCTCATGATTTTATTCTACGTTTGCGTGTTCTTTCTCACCAAGGGCTTAGGCTGATAAGAATGTACTAGAATGATGTTTATGGTACAGCAGGGAATGGTTTTGTTTTGAATTAGGCCACCTGGGGATCTTGGCCAATTCCCGACGTATCCTTTTCAAAACTGACTTGAAGTAGCCAGCATTTTGTGAATAATAAACTTATGGAGTGAGAGGAGGTTTCTAGAATTCTCCTCTCTTGTTTGTTTAAAGTATATAAGAGGCCGAGACTGGATGGACCGGGGAGTGACTCAGATCTCGGACATGCTCAGGACACTGAGGTGTGTCATCCTTCCTGTGAAGAAAATTGATCTCTCCCTCTCCACAATCGATTCTGGGATCTGGCGGTCCGATGCTGATAAGGATATACATATATACACATTTGATGTGTATATTGCAGTGGAGAATCATTTGTACATGCTTTTATTTCATTGCTGTGATCATTTTTAAATGTATGCTTTCAGCATGCTAATCTCCTCTACGAACCTTGCAGAGTGATTTAATAAATGTCTTCCTTAGACTAAGAAGTGCATTCCAGAGATTTTTGTCAGTGCATGAGTGTTTCATCTCAGTCATTAGTGAAGCAAAACAATAACCTGAGTTAGGGCTTGAGCATCCAACTAGACACCATCCCTGCTACTGGCTAAACTGTCCCTCTGAAATACTAGCCTACGTAGAAGCAGATAGAGTCACAAAATTGCCGTGGGGGTGTGTGATGTGTCCAATAGTAAATGTCGTCATCTTACCTTCGCTTCTTCTCCTGATTCAGCAGATTCTCTGAAGACACTGAAAAAAGAAAAAAAGACACACCATTACTTCACCTTACTAGTTATCCATCATCACAGCCTTTAGTGCTGGTGGCACCCAGTGCGACAGTCATTTTTCGTTCTCTGCCTCCCATGACCTCCTCTACTAATTCCCTCAGTACCACCCAGCAAGAGTGCCCCTCATATCTCCATAGCCCCTCTCCACATACATTTATTTTGGTTTATAGCACAGGTAACACCTTGCTTTACTAATCTCTCATACAGCTCTATTTCTCTCTCTCTCTCTCTCTTTATATACATATATATATATATATATATATATATATATATATATATATATATTTATATATATATATTTATATGTATATATATATATAAGAAAACAAGAGGTCACAATTCTGACACGGTGCACTTAGACCGCCAGTGCCAGTGGTAGGAGATAGACCATTTCTCCTTGTTATGTAAATCCAACAACCAACGTGTTTCAACTCCAAAAGGGTCTCTTTTGGAGTTGAAACGCATTGGTTGTTTGTTGCTCGCTTGAAATCAAATATTGGCTATTCGGTGAAGCGGAGTGCAGAAGTTTCCCTTCTTTTGGAGATATATATACACACACACATATCTCACATATCTGTAGAGAGATTTGTCTCTCGTTACACACACACACACACATATATATATATATATATATATATACACATACACATATATATATATATATGTATATCTATATATATATATATATGTATAGAGAGAGAGAGAGAGAGAGAGACTTAGGGCCTCATTATGACCCTGGCGGGCGGCGGAGGCCGCCCGCCAGGATGCCGCCCTCCATAATACCGCTCCGCGGTCAGAAGACCGCAGAGGGTATTATGAGTTTTTCCCTGGGCTGGCGGGCGGTCTCCAAAAGACCGCCCGCCAGCCCAGGGAAAAACTCCCTTCCCACGAGGATGCCGGCTCGTAATCGAGCCGGCGGAGTGGGAAGGTGCGACGGGTGCTACTGCAGACAGTGAAATACTAGCGGGGCCCTCTTACGCAGGGCATGGGCACTGCAGGGGCCCCCAGGGGCCCCACGACAATCCTTACCGCCATCCTGTTCCTGGCGGGCGAGCCGCCAGGAACAGGATGGCGGTAAGGATTGTCAGAATCCCCTCGGCGGCGCAGCGAGCTGCGCCGCCTTGGAGGATTCTTAGGGGCAGTGGAAAACCGGCGGGAGACCGCCGGTTTTCCCGTTCTGACCGCGGCCAAAGCGCTGCGGTCAGAATGCCCAAGGGAACACCGCCGGCCTGTCGGCGGTGCTCCCGCCCCCGTTGGCCCTGGCGGTTCTCTACCGCCAGGGTCATAATGAGGCCCTAACTGTCTACATCACTTTTTTTTTTATATACATGTGTGCTTTCCCTGGGGCCGATCGTGACCCCATGGCAAAGCACACATGTATAAAAAAAAAGCCAGGGGCCGTCGCCTGCACCAATGGGGTTAAATGTAGGCCCTTGACTCCACTTGCTACGGTTACTTGCAGGCCTCCTACCCTTGAGTTTGTAATAGTTCTGTTAGCTTGAACCCCCTGCAAGAAAATGCTTACATGGTCTAAGCTTAAGCCAGCATGGTTTATCAGGGCCTTTTGGCCCCCTACAAATCCATCCCTAACTCGCCTACAGATAACAGCCTTAAACGTTCTTTCAGTAGTTCTTTCTCTGTCCTCTCCAGGGTCGAATTTACACATTCTGAGTAGAAAACTGGCTTTGTGACCTTTTTTTCCTCCTGTTTTGTTATAAGGTTAATCTGCTTTATGTCCACTGAGGCAATTTCAAGCAGGCTTGGATATTTTGGCAAGTGCTTGCAGAAGGTGTGAGGCTGGTCTCCCTCCATCGATTTACCCTAGGAGTGGCCCTTTCCAATTTACATTTCTTTCTTTTACTAATTGAAGGTTTTCTTACCCTATCTCTTGAGGAATTTGGGGGTTGCACTGTCTTTGACCTTAACTGGCTACCCTCCTTTCCTAGGTCCTTCACTCCACTTGAGGTGCCTTTAACCCTCTTCCTTGCTCTGCTTTCTCTCTTCCTTTGGGATTCAACCCTTGGGGCCCAGGGCATTTCTTTCTTACCATTACCCTTTATGACTCCTTTCTTCTCAATTCTTCTCTTTACCTTAAAAGATCTTTTTAACAAGGTATATTGACCTTATACCCGCGGTAACCCCCTCCCCCCATGTTATTACCAACAGGTCGTATTGATATATATATACCAATGGTAAACTGGCACCATTTGTGGGGTCTGCCCCTATGATGTCTGCAGAAGCGCCTACTTCTTGACCCTTTTTTCTCTCAAAGGTCTAACGTAGGCATACAGGTATTGATTTGTTTTAACTCCCCCACAGTTACCCGTAGGTGGCTGTTTTGAGATTTTCCCAACTCATTATTTACCATCTGTGCTTCTAGTATTCCCTGTAATGTTTTCTGCATTAAAAACATCACCTCTAACATAGATGTAGAAGTAGTTGCTGAAATATCGAACCCCAATGAGGGATGGCAGGGGCTCTGTCGGAAGGTGGCCTTTGTACCTGCATTATACAACAGTCTATTCTCCCACTCCCCCCTCCCCCCTATCATCTTCCCTTGATACAACCTCTCACTGGGAAAAGCCTTCATTGCTCACAACAAAGCTTTTAAACACAAAAGGAGAGAGGTGAGGTGATGAAGGTAACCTTGGTTAAGGTAATGGATTTCCCACAGTCTCAATGTTTCTCTCTCTCCCTAGAAAGTGATGTGAGTCCGGCACTGACTCGAACAAAATTGAATCATTTATTATGTCTCTCCCCATCCCAACACTTATTTCTTGTATGGGTAGCTTATGCAGCAGTATAGACTGACCATGGGTACTTGACTTCTTTTTTAAATACTTTCCTACAAACTCCTTTATGGATTGCCCCAAGGGCATCAATTTCTTCTTCCGTGGGCCTCACAGGGGAACCACTGGGATCTTCTTCCCCTGGTATATTGGTAATTGTGTGGCCTTCTGATGCACCAGTAATGATGCTCCCAGCAGTGGCCTTCTGACAGGGCTGCTGGGGTTGATGCCCTTTTACTTCAGCACCTTAAAGTATGCTGAATAGGAGAAACCAGCTTCCAAAACACGTTTGTAAGTGAACAAAGCATCGTTTATTTTCTTGCTTCGGTCACAACATAAATGAAAATGTCCAAATAATCACCCCAGTAGCGCGCCACAGATCGCTCGACCTCTCCTCCACCAACTGTCATTTTCTCGGCGTCCTCGGTCCCTCGTGCCCCCACACGCGCGTCCGGAACACCGAGAAAACGGCTCGTGCAAGCGGCTCTGCTGCGCGTGTAGTTTAGTTTCACATGCGCGGCAGATACTACATTTAGTTTTCCTTTTTTTCTTTAAACAAAACCAAACAAGACCAACCCTCCCATGAAAACAAACAATAAACCAATACCCCAAAAAAACTTGGAAAACAACCAAAAACAATACATCAGGTAATAATACCTATTTCACTATATACTTCTAAATGTAAGTAATGATACATCTTACGCTTTACATTTCCAAACATCACATTTTGCATTTCTTGAGAGAAATTAAAACTTGAGCAAACCTGGAAAACCTCGCTTAACGGTAGCTCATCGGTAATTTGTGGACTCTACAACTTTTCCTAACAGGCACCAGTTCTAAGCAAGCGTCCCTTTCCTTAGGATTTAATGGTTCAACCCCACCAGGTTTATGTACAATCACGGACTCCTTCATCCTTCCATTCAGCTCACACGGGTCACTAAGCGACAAAGGAACATCTCTTGGCAAAACTTTTACCACTTTTCCCACATTCCACCAATTACGCCCACCAACCCGAACAGCATTACCACACACTTTATCAACTCTCAAAGGTTCAGAAAACTTTGAGTCACCTTTCTTGACAAAACTAGGTAGTTTGATCCGCACCCAATCTCCAACCACAAACCGTAACTCTTTTACACTCCTTTTCTTGTCATAGTAAGTTTTTTGTTTCTCTTGAGCTTTCCTCATACCCAAACGAACCTTGACGTCAATGTGTTCTTTGCACATAGAATGTTTGAAAAATTTTGACAACCAAGCTGGTCTAAATAACGTGGCAGGCTTCCTTCCTCTCAGCGCTTCAAACGGAGACACCCCGTGCTAGTGTGAGGCGTTGTTCTGTAAAACCAGAGCATACTCTTTACAGCTGCATCAACCACACACCCATTGGCTAAAGCCCACTGGACACATTCAACAACCACTCTTTTAAAGCGTTCAACCAAACCATTTGTTTGTGGTTGGTAAAGAGAACTTTTCAAATGTTTGACCGCACAATCACTCAGAAAACCTTCAACTTCATTTGAAACAAATTGGACCCCATTATCAGACACAAGCTCCTTGGGAAACCCTTCTTCCAAAAATATATCTTTCAGAAATGACACAACAGATGTAGAATCAGCATGACTTACAAACTTCACATGCGGCCACTTAGAAAAGTAGTCAACTACAACATACGCGTAACGCAACTTAGAAGGAAGTGAGTTGAACGGCCCTAACAAATCAATACCAATTTTTTCCCAGGGACCTGATGGACATTCAATAGGCTTAAGCGGAGGCGTTGATGTTTTGAGGGTCTTATCACTATTGGAGCAGACGTGACAATCCTTGACTAATGTTTCAATGTTTCTGTCCATTTGCGGCCACCAATAGTATTCTCTCACTCTTTTCTTTGTAAGAGTAGAACCCAAATGACCTTCATGTGCTTTTTCCAGAATCATATATCTTATAGTTTCCGGAGGTACAATTTTATAATTTCTCAGTAACACGCCATCTTCAATTGACAGCTCACCAGATACCTTAAAAAATGGTTGAAAACTAAAATCCAAATTTTTCTCATGTGGCCACCCTTCCTCGACATACTTCATGACTTTAGTGAGTACAGTATCATTTGTCGATGCTTCCTTCCAGCACTTTTCGGAAAATGACCCAGTACGTTTCAATTCGATGGCTGCAATGAAACAATTTTCATCCTGAATATCCTCTTTCCCACCAGCATCTTCCGTGATGGAATATCTAGAGAGGTAATCTGCTCTCACATTCCTTCCTCCAGAAATGTGCACAACCGAAAAATCAAATTGTTACAACCTGGCTGCAAATCTTGCAATTCTTGGTGTGCTACTCCTGACGTTAGTACCATTCAAAATAGAAACTAAAGGTTTATGGTCTGTCTGGAGTAAAAAATGCCTTCCCCACAGGTAAGGTTTAAACTTCTCTATACCCCACCAACATGCTAATAATTCTTTTTCTATTACAGAATAGTGTAATTCATTTGGTCTGAGCACTCTTGACGCAAATCCAATAGTATGCTCCAGTTGTCCACTGATCTGTGTCAAAACAGCTCCAACCCCGAGCTTGCTGGCATCCACAGTCAAACAACACTCCAAATTATGATCATATGATTGTAACACACCAACAGCACCCAATTTTTGTTTGATATCATCAAATGCTTCAGCACATTCAGCATTCCACACAAACTCTGTTTTTGTTTTCAGCAGATTCGAAATAGGTCTGGTTATAGTGGCAACATTTTCAATAAACCTAGAATAGAACTCACAAAGTCCCCAAAAAGATTTTACACCAATTTTGTCCTGAGGTGCAGGTGCTTTTACAATTGCTTCTACCAGACCAGGTCTGGGATAAACACCTTCTGGAGTCAAGACATGCCCCAAATACTCGACAGACGTTTGGAGAAACTGACATTTTTCTCTTTTTAACACAATTCCAGCACAATTGAACCTTGTCAGTACTTGCATCAAAATCTCATCATGTTCACGTCGATCAGCCGCATGGATCAGCACATCATCCTGAAACACACACACCTTCATAATATCCTTGAGCAGCGTAGACATTATCCTCTGAAACACTGAAGCCACCGATGCCAGCCCAAACGGCATGCAACAATATTGGTACGTCCCCCACGGGGAAACAAAGGCGGTGAAGTGACGAGAATCTGGTGTCAATTCTACCTGGTGATAAGCAGCAGCAAGGTCAAGTTTTGTAAAGCGTTTAGCTCCAGAAATGCAAGAGAGCATTTCACTGATCTTTGGCAGAGGATGGGAGTCCACCCAGATCTCTCTGTTAAGAGCCCTCAAGTCAACACATACTCTTAGTTCACCATTTTTTTCCTTTTTGACAACTAAAGGTGACAACCATAACGAAGAATCAACCGGTTCAATGATTCCTTTCATTCGTAAACTCTCCAACTCTTTTTCTAATTCATCCCTGACACTAAATGGTACACCTCTCAATTTATGCTTAATTGGAACAGCATTGTCTTTTACTTTTATTTTATGTGTAAATCCTCTAATTCTACCTAAATCACCAGAAAAAACTTTAGGAAACTGATTAAGCAGATTTTCTATATCAGCGTAATCTCGTATAACAGTTACCTGATCACCAGCACCTGGACGCAAAACCATGCCAAACAACCCTTGATGGAACCACCCCAAAATGTTCAAACCTTTTACAGCTACATAGACCTTTCCAAAAATGTGTCGTCCTTTGAAAATCAAAACATCTTCAAAGTACCCCATTAAATCAATTCTCCTACCTTCGTACGACACTGGTGACCTGTCTGGTGGAAACAATTTTCGTGTTTCCCAATTTTGTTCAAATACCTCCTGAGTTATCATAGTGATTCTGGCACCAGAATCAGCTAACAACTTTAAATGTTTGTCACCAACCTGTATTAAAATGTAAGGATCAATGCAGTGATCAGGATTTCCACTTTTTATGTCATGGTCACCCACAGCCAAAATCATTTCTTGCATTTCATTCATCAATTCACACATTTTGTCATCACCCTCACCAGCGACAACATTGACTTTAGTATTGTCACTTTTGCTACTTTGACACACTTTAGCAAAATGTCCTATTTTGCCACATAATCTGCACTGAACATTTTTTGATGGACAGATCTTCCCTCCTTTTAGATGTGATGGATAACCACACCTAAAGCATACGTTAGTTTGTTTGAAGAAACTATTGTGTTTGGCCCTCTCTCCTTTGGTGGAAGACTGAATGTTCATCTTGCGTCTGTCGTCAGATCTCTGGACTGCATTAATTTGTTCAACTTGTGCCCGTTCTAATTCCTTGGCTGATTTGATCGCCGTTTCAATGCTTTTCGCAATTCTGATCGAATCCGATAAAGACGGATCCCCCAAGGACAGCAACTTTTGTTTGATAGACTTATCCGAACTGTGACAAATGAATTGGTCACGGATTAACTGATCAGTAAATGTTTCGAACCGACAATCTGAAGCAAGTTTCCTCAATGCAGATATATAGGTATTGACGTCTTCTCCATTTTTCAGTTCCCTTTTGAAAAACGTATGTCTCGCTATGACTAACCTGGGTGGTGTATCAAATCTGGTAACAAGTTTCTTAAGAGCTTCTTCAAATTCATCCAGTTCTTCGCCTTCTTCTAGCTGAAGATCAGGTAAGTGTTTAAACACAGATCTTCCCTCGAACCCTAAGGAATGCAGCAACAAGCATTTTTTTCTTTCAGGTCTGAACCTTGACGCACCAATAGCCCCTAAATACGTTTCAAAAGCATCATACCACTGTTTCCATGGTATAACCGGCTCTCCAGGTGTCTCTAAAAATGGCGGTGGAGGGTTAACAGATTGCATGACAGCTGGATGGACGTTAAGACAGTGTAAAACAATATAGTAAAGTCTTTACTAACTTACTAGCTCCGCCGTAAGTTGTGAAATGAAGAAAAACAAATAGAGTTCTTGGTTAAAAAATTACCGTTTAAAGATGGCTGCCACGTTTCCTTAGGGATGTAGACTTCCTGTAGATACACTCCTTTGATTAGAGAGTTATGGGAGACACAGCAGGAAGTTCCTGTTAAGCTTTGATCACAAGGATTAAAGTCTAGAAGAACACCAAGCACACGCGAGTTACTGATATTCTGGGGTGATTCAGTCCACAGCTCATCGCCACATAAAGTATGCTGAATAGGAGAAACCAGCTTCCAAAACACGTTTGTAAGTGAACAAAGCGTCGTTTATTTTCTTGCTTCGGTCACAACATAAATTAAAATGTCCAAATAATCACCCCAACAGCGTGCCGCAGATCGCTCGACCTCTCCTCCACCAACTGTCGTTTTCTCGGCGTCCTCGGTCCCTCGCGCCCCCACACGCGCGTCCGGAACACCGAGAAAACGGCTCGGGCAAGCGGCTCTGCCGCACGTGTAGTTTCGTTTCACACGCGCGGCAGATACTACACACCTCTACAACCCCTCTTTTGGGTATAACCACTTTGTGCTTTCATTTTACATTGCGGCATCTTCCTTCAATTTGCAACTGTTTGGTTCCCTTCTGTGGAGCTTCACAAACTCCCCACTTATCATATATGTGGAGCTGATCAATACTAGACTGGGCCTCGTGTCATGCTGCAGATCTGCTTTGTTCATCATACTGTAGAAAAATGAGCAGTACAAAGTTCAAAAACAGGCACTTACCTCCTCCCTTCTGTGCTCTGAATGTGTAGCCTGCACAACTCCAGCCGCCGCTGTCATTGCCACCACCTAAACCAGTTATCACAGCTTGTTTAGTGTTCAAGGACTTCTTCTGTTCTAAGCAAGGGCTCAGTTCTGGGGCTTAATTCCAGGTCTCCACAAGGCTGCCACCACAATGGCCGACAAGCCCGGGTAACTTTCACGAGGTCTGGACTCAACCTCTAGCCTGTGCCTTGAGGTCCCTGGCTACCTGCAGAGCCCTGGCACGGGTCACCAGGGCCTCCCCTTCTCACCACCCCCGATTAGGCCAGACTTACTCCCAGGGATTGTGCAGGAAAATGTGGCTTCTATCAATATCCACAGTCCAATAAGTGTAACTTGAGTGCCACTCAAGGTAGCAAGAGCATTGATACTTTCAAGCCGCTATAGAAACTGCTAAATTGCAGTGCAAGAGATTTTCCTGGGCATTCCTGTTGCACTTCTCGACATCTACTTCCAGCCAAGCGGGCGGGCAGGATCGAACACAGCAGTGGGTGTCACAGACGCACAGAACGTGGACCACGTTGGAGCGTTGGGGTGACGTCTCAGCAACAAATAAGTAAGGTGGATGGGAGGAGAGAACATCAACTATATGAGTCTGAGAGCCTGAACCACAATATGAAGTTGCTTTTCCTTCCTTGTTATTTTTTTAAATCAGGCTTGCCAGGAAACAATGGGGCGGCCTTCCTACTGACTAGACTAATAGTGTGGGGGCTAGAGGCAACCATTGCTGGAACCATCCCTCTTTATCCGTGTTCCTGCTACATACAGTGTTTTGACCCCACAGTCTGCCATTATTGTCACTGCACTCTTACTGTCCAGTCTCTCTGGTTTGAATTACCAAACATCCCCTTTATGGCCCCTCATGCTCCTTTTTGCCCTGAAGGAGAGGAGTTGGGCTGCTGAGCCTGGGCGGCATTGCCCTATATTATAATGGTGTGTTCTTAATCTGGGCCCTTTGTGACGCTCTCCATACTAATCATTATTTTCTTTACATGTTAAACTGTCTGTGGGTTGTCTTCTGGGGATGGATATTTTACTTAGCCTGAGCTCATTTTAAGTGTAGAAAGATTGCCCTTTTAGTGTGCTTGAATTTGTGGAGAACAAGAAAGGTCTAGGAACTGTGTTCTTGATTTTGCAGTTCTTCACATACAGAGTCACACATTATGCTATCACACATTTTTTGTTTTGTGATTTATATTCTCTGCCTCGATTACTATTGTTTTCACTGGTCACTCCTATTTCATTAGCTATTCTGCCACCATTTGTACAGTATGGATTAAGAGTGATCTAAGCAACTGCTACTTTAATGCAGAAATGAGCAAATGGTTAAGGAATGGCCTTACATTAATTTTAAGACTCAATTTTAGATATGGCATCATGGCGATAGAATGCTGAAGCTAGTTTCTGATGAATACTTTTAACCGCAGATTCCTCACATTGTGACTATTCCTCTAGGTATCAGTCTGCATCTGGAAATGCAAAAGCAGTACTACTCCATGTCGGTAGGTGGCACTGTGAGGCTATTAACCAGCGTAATTTTACTCTAGAAGTGAGAAGTGGGGCTGGATATCAGTGCCGCAGTGGTGAGCTGACATAGGTTCTATCTTTCCACTCCTACAGATGCAGATCCGGAGCTCTACTTTTCTCGTCTTTGAGTATATTTCACCAAACATTTTACTTGCCAGTGTGCTAGGGCAATATGTCACGTCCTCTCCACCACCAAACTATCAGAGTTTAAACATTGTAGGGACTGTTGCAAACAAATGTCTGTGACAGATCCCCCACAAGGTATGCCTTTGGTGTCTAGGGTCAAAAAACAACTCCAGGGCCTGAGACGACTGTGCCCAGCTCAACCCCAAGGCCATACCGGACTGCGAGCCGAAGCTCTACAGGGCTCGAAAAACCTACTCGAACACTCACTATAGTGAGTCTTATTTGATCAGGTCGAGCTATTTTTAGGACTTACTCGCCCCTTCTGGCGAAAGAACGGGTGTTCTGTTCAGTTGAAAAGTGGAGGGGCAATAAAGGATGCCTTTAAAGGCAGTTTGTCTTACAATTAATTTTCCTTCTGACTGCAGAGTTCCAGGACTTTGTAAGCTGAACTTTGTGACCTGCTGTTTAGATTGTAAAATAAAAGGATATAGGGTTTTATATTTTTCCCAACACACAACATTTAAATGACTAAGTCAACTGCACAAACATTTCAAAATATATTTCAGTAGTTGTGAAAGCCAATTTTTTATATTTCTGTGTGATGAAACACATATTTTAATAGGGTGAAAACGAATCAGAATACATGTTGATGTTCAAAGGATATGTTTCTGAAACCCAATTTGCACAGATTGTTAACACCATATAGTTTTATGGAATGGTTTTTGGATATTTCTTGGAAATGTACTGTGTGTAGATGACAATATGCTACCATATCATGGCTTAGTAATATATTTATTAAAAGTAAGTGTTTAAACAAACTAAGAAACACTCCTGCCCTGATGGCAATACTGTTAGCAAACTAATAGAAGTCATGGGTCTTGTGTCAACTATGTGAGGGCTAGATCTTTTTGATACATGCACCAAACTTTAGTCTACTTAAACAAAAGAGGTTTTTTGTACTGCAGAAATGCTGAGCTCACATATTTGAAGGTGCAATCATATGTGAGAATGAAGAAAACTATTTTCCTAGGATCACACAATTTGAGATGTATTTACTGGTCAAGTACATTACAGTTAGGTTGAGTAGATTATTTAAGTTACTTGACCTGCAGGTCTAGTAACATTTTTATGATTTTTCAAGGCCTGCTCTACATCAGCAAGCACTGGGAAATTCCATGCTGTGACCAATTGCAGTTGAAGGGAAGTGTAGGAAAGTACCATCTTGCCTGGCATGTTACCCCCATATTTCACTATATATATGTTGTTTTAGTGTATGTGTCACTGGGACCCTGCCAGCCAGGGCCGCCGTGCTCATAAGTGTGCCCTGTATGTGTTCCCTGTGTGATGACTAACTGTCTCACTGAGGCTCTGCTAACCAGAGCCTCAGTGGTTATGCTCTCTCTGCTTTCCAAATTGTCACTAACAGGCTAGTGACCAATTTCACCAATTCACATTGACATACTGGAACACCCTTATAATCCCCTAGTATATGGTACTGAGGTACCCAGGGTATTGGGGTTCCAGGAGATCCCTATGGGCTGCAGCATTTCTTTTGCCACCCATAGGGAGCTCTGACAATTCTTACACAGGCCTGACACTGCAGCCTGAGTGAAATAACGTCCACGTTATTTCACAGCCATTTACCACTGCACTTAAGTAACTTATAAGTCACCTATATGTCTAACCTTCACCTGGTGAAGGTTGGGTGCAAAGTTACTTAGTGTGTGGGCACCCTGGCACTAGCCAAGGTGCCCCCACATCGTTCAGGGCAAATTCCCCGGACTTTGTGAGTGCGGGGACACCATTTCACACGTGCACTATACATAGGTCACTACCTATGTATAGCGTCACAATGGTAACTCCGAACATGGCCATGTAACATGTCTAAGATCATGGAATTGTCACCCCAATGCCATTCTGGCATTGGGGAGACAATTCCATGATCCCCCGAGTCTCTAGCACAGACCCGGGTACTGCCAAACTGCCTTTCCCGGGGTTTCACTGCAGCTGCTGCCAACCCCTCAGACAGGTTTCTGCCCTCCTGGGGTCCAGCCAGGCCTGGCTCAGAAAGGCAGAACAAAGGACTTCCTCAGAGAGAGGGTGTTACACCCTCTCCCTTTGGAAAAAGGTGTCAGGGCTGGGGAGGAGTAGCCTCCCCCAGCCTCTGGAAATGCTTTGATGGGCACAGATGGTGCCCATCTCTGCATAAGTCAGTCTACACCGGTTCAGGGATCCCCCAGCCCTGCTCTGGCACGAAACTGGACAAAGGAAAGGGGAGTGACCACTCCCCTGACCTGCACCTCCCAGGGGAGGTGCCCAGAGCTCCTCCAGCGTGCCCCAGACCTCTGCCATCTTGGATTCAGAGGTGTGCTGGCACACTGGACTGCTCTGAGTGGCCAGGGCCAGCAGGTGACGTCAGAGACTCCTTCTGATAGGCTCTTACCTGTGTTACTAGCCTATCCTCCTTCCTAGGTAGCCAAACCTCCTTTTCTGGCTATTTAGGGTCTCTGCTTTGGGGAATTCTTCGGATACCGAATGCAAGAGCTCACCAGAGTTCCTCTGCATCTCCCTCTTCACCTTCTGCCAAAGGATCGACCGCTTACTGCTCAGGACGCCTGCAAAACTGCAACAAAGTAGCAAGGACGACTACTGCAACCTTGTATCGCTTCATCCTGTCGGCTTTCTCGCCTGTTTCCTGGTGGTGCATGCTCTGGGGTAGCCTGCCTCCTTCTTGCACCAGGAGCTCTGAAGAAATCTCCCGTGGGTCGACGGAATCTTCCCCCTGAAAACGCAGGCAACAAAAGATTGCATCACCGGTCCTCTGGGTCCCCTCTCAGCATGACGAGCGTGGTCCCTGGAACTCAGCAACTCTGTCCAAGTGACTCCCACAGTCCAGTGACTCTTCAGTCCAAGTTTGGTGGAGGTAAGTCCTTGCCTCCCCACGATAGACTGCATTGCTGGGTACCGCGTGATTTGCAGCTGCTCCAGCTCCTGTGCACTCTTCCAGGATTTCCTTTGTGCACAGCCAAGCCTGGGTCCCCGACACTCTAACCTGCAGTGCACAACCTTCTGAGTTGTCCTTCGGCGTCGTGGGACTCCCTTTTCTGACTTCGGGTGGACTCCGGTTCACTCCTCTTCTAAGTGCCTGTTCTGGTACTTTTGCGGGTGCTGCCTGCTTCTGTGAGGGCTCCCTGACTTGCTGGGCACCCCCGTTGTCTCCTCATCCAAGTGGCGACATCCTGGTCCCTCCTGGGCCACAGCAGCATCCAAAAACCCTAACCGCAACCCTTGCAGCTAGCAAGGCTTGTTTGCGGTCTTTCTGTGTGGGAACACCTCTGCAAGCTTCTTCACGACGTGAGACATCCATCCTCCAAAGGGGAAGTTCCTAGTCCTCTTTGTTCTTGCAGAACACAAAGCTTCTTCCATCTGGTGGCAGCTTCTTTGCACCCACAGCTGGCATTTCCTGGGCATCTGCCCACTCTCGACACTGTCGCGACTCTTGGACTTGGTCCCCTTATCTTACAGGTACTCAGGTCCGGAAATCCACTGTTGTTGCTTTGCTGGTGTTGTTTTTCCTTGCAGAATCCCCCTATCAGACTTCTGTGCTCTCTGGGGGTTGTAGGTGCACTTTACACCTAACTTACAGGGTCTTGGGGTGGGCTATTTTTCTAACCCTCACTGTTTTCTTACAGCCCCAGCGACCCTCTACAAGCTCACATAGGTTTGGGGTCTATTCGTGGTTCGCATTCCACTTTTGGAGTATATGGTTTGTGTTGCCCCTATACCAATGTGCTCCTATTGCAATCTATTGTAACTTTACACTGCTTGCATTACTACCTTTTGCTATTACTGCATATTTTTGGTATTGCGTACATATATCTTGTGTATATTTGGCATCCTCATACTGAGGGTACTCACTGAGATACTTTTGGCATATTGTCCTAAAAATAAAGTACCTTTATTTTTAGTATATCTGTGTATTGTGTTTTCTTATGATATTGTGCATATGACACCAGTGGTATAGGAGGAGCTTTGCATGTCTCCTAGTTCAGCCTAAGCTGCTCTGCTATAGCTACCTTCTATCAGCCTAAGCTGCTAGAAACACCTCTTCTACACTAATAAGGGATAACTGGACCTGGTACAGAGTGTAAGTACCCCTTTGGTGCTCACTACAAGCCAGGCCAGCCTCCTACAGGAAGGTCCATTACCGAAGTTGTTCCCGCCACATGTCCTTTTCACAGTCAAAGTCTCTGGGTAGATCCAAAAAGAAGCACAAGAAATTGAAGTGGGAATCAGCCCCTTCCCTACACTGTCGCACTTGAGAGAGGGCACGAGGGAGTCAACGTGCCTCTCGGCCTCGCTCCCAAAATCCTGAAGAGTCTACTACGAGTTTTGTCCCCATGCAACCCAAGTTTCCAGGTCTGTTGGCGATGTTTCAGCAGATAGAGGCCTTTAGGAAGACCATGCTGTGCATATTTAGGATGCTTCTGGCTCACTCTGGCATGCCTTTGGGCACCAATGATACACTGGAGCCTTCAATTGGGGTCCCACAGGCAGCTTTACCCTTAGCACTATCCGTGCCTCTTAAACCTATTCTTGGGTCCTCACTGGCTTTGATGCTGAGAACAGTTATACTGCCACTCTGTTCTTGTTCCATTCACATCAATGTCGACCTATAGTGGTCTCCAACTTCAAGCCAGCTTTGTCTCGACTGCAGTCGAGGTCGTGTTTCGATCCCACTGGAGAGCAGCCTATAGCCAAAGAGGCAGCCACCAAAAGCCTTGAGTGCTCATTTCACTCGAGCCAAGGTGGCTACTACTGCAATAGCACACGGAGTACATGTTCAGGATATCTGTCAAGCTGCTACTTGAACATCAGTGCACACTTTCGTGAAGCATTACTGCCTAGACAGTCAGGTCCACTATGACAGGCATTTTACCAGTTTAGTCCTGCAGGACAACTTGATTTGAGCCATACCACAGGCCCACCAATAGGGGAGGTACTGCTTTAGTATCTATTCACAAGATGAGGTATCTGCAGTTAGAAGTATTCATCAGAAGCACAAGTTACTTACCTTCTGTAATGCTTTGTGGTGGATACTGCATCTAACCGGTTAGTCCTTAGAGATCGTCCCACTTCTCCGTTCTATGGAATGGACCATTTTTTCCATCTAAAAAGGTCCCAGCCTAGAGAGCGGCACACTGGTCAAGCCAATTTGCCAATGGGCTCTGCTTTTGATAGTGGGGACAAGCCTTAGTAAGCAGCTGACATCAATGCTCCTGGGCAGTTCCTGAATGGAACAACATGGATGCAGAGCCGCACAAAACCATCTACCGGCTCAAGGAGTACTGCTTTTGAGATTCCAGTATGATGCCTGGCCATTTGGGTTCTATGAATGTGGGGGAAGCATGTACTCCTGCCCGGTGACGTACTACAAGGTAAGGAATCTGTGGTTAAATAGGGTATCTATCAGCAAGAGAATTACCAAAGGTAAGTAACTTATTTGTTTGTACATTTTGTATGAACTTGTAGTTATGATGGGCAGTGATGTTGTTTTTATTTTCCGTCATGTATTTTAGCTCATCAACTCCATTTGTATTCTTGATTTTGCACATGCTCTTTATATCTTAATCTTGTATGGTTTTGTAATCACTCTTTTGCTTTGTCGACTAACTGAGATAATTTGGCATACGGTTTTCTCACTTGTTGTATTCTATATTTGTAATTTTTTATTTTTTGTATCTATGATATTCTAGGAAGCTATCTAGCCTTTTACCTTTGCATAAGCCCTAAGACTGCTTGTCATTCATTGCCACTTACTCACTTTCCTGATAGCCTTACCTAAACAATGGATCGTTCTGATGATCCCTTTCTTTTAGCAATGTGTAAGACTGAATTCCTTCAAAACACTCTACCTCTCACGTCACACATTACATTGAATTATGCTGCTAAACACTAATGCCCAGACTTAAGAGGGCCTAGTGCCTCCTTGTGCCACATTAGCATCATTCTTTATGACGCTAATGTGGCCCAACGAGGTCAAATCCGCTGCGCCATATTTACAAAGTGGTGCAATGCATGCATTGCACTTCTTTGTAACTCCTTGCAGCACATTATGCCTGCGCCAGGCATAATGTATATAAGGGGGGCGTTCCCCCGTTAGGGAGACTGCAAAAATGGTGATTCCACTGCGCCATTTTTAGCAGCTATATTTAATGCCTGCACAGAGCAAGCATTATAAGGGGGCATACCATTGTTTTCAATCGGCCCCTATGTGCTCTGCAGGATTAGCTCCAGAATGTGGGCCCTAATCCTGCACAGTACATAAATAGCATCAAAAATGTTGACGCCATTGCCCCTACCCTGCGCCATGGTGTGCTGTACATTAAATACGGCACACACATGGTGGTGGTAGGGGGCACTAAGGGGTGCAAGAAAAGTGGTGTTGCATTGGATGCAGTCCCACTTTTCTTAAATTTGGGCCTAATAGCATAAGATTTTGAGAGGTGCAGACCAATATCACTGTGCTTGACAGTGCTGCCTGTATCAAAGCTATTTTAATGCACAGCATGGACCATTGGGTATAAGCTCTGCCTAAGAATTCAGGGCCAGATTTACAAAAAAGTGGCTCATCAGTAGTGATGCTCGACTTTTCTTGCGTAGCCCGTGCCCCATCTAATGACACCATGTGTGTGCAGTATTTACAGTATGGCGCACCCTGGCGGTCGTTAGAACAATAGCGTCAACATTTTTTACTCTATTGTGGTGCTTTGCTACACTAGCGTCAAAAATGTTGACGCTAGTGTAGCAAAGTGCAAAAAGGCCCATTCATTTCAATAGGTGCGTCATTTTAACGCCTGCTCGGAGCAGGTGTTAAAAATGACACCAAAAATCTTGTAGATTTCACTGTGCAATTTTTGCGGGCCTCCTAACGCCAGAACGCCCCCCTTATATACATTATGCCTGACACATTGTAAATATGGTGCGGCACAAATTGCCTCCTTTCGCTGCATTGGCATAAAAAAGAGTTGCAGTGTGGTGCAAGTAGTCGCTAGGGCCTTGTAAATCTGGCCCTCAGTGTTCCTGGTCTAACTAATGTTACACATGCATGTAAGCTAGCCGTTTCATCTCACCTCTTGTTAGGGGTAACCGTTCCATTTCTGTTGTTAATAAGTATACATGCATGGCTCAATCAACCTAAAGAGCCACGTCCAGTTTGAGCTTGTATTTCAGTCTTTTCTTTGTTTCTTTAAAGCACCGTGTTTAAATCCCATTTCAAAGTTCACTGATCCTTTTACTTCTTCCATTTCTTTTCCACTAAAAATCACCCCTATTCAGCCTCATTCAGCCCCCTCCTCTTTCGTGGATGTTGGATGCTGAAATATTCTCCAGTCCTCTAGTTCTATGTCTGCTGCCCTTCTCCTTAGTGCTGGCCCCCCGACAACTCTTCCCTCAGATAATAATACACCTGCCTCAGCTACTTCCGCTCGAGCCTTATCTCTCTGCTTCCCCCTCCCACAACCTTTCCTACTACTCCCTACACCAAAACACTTTATCTCCCTCGGTCCCTTGCTACCCTAATAAACCTTCTGAAAAATTGTTAGAAATTGTGAATCTATTCAGATTTATCCGCCGCTTAAGAGGTCTAATTTAGACATGCCGATGTGACTGGGCCTTCACACCTATACTCCCCTGCTGGCAGTGGCGGACAGCGGCAAACAAACCTGGAGGGCGAATATTTAACCCACTGACAGGCAATGGTTAAAGAATCCACACAGCAGTGCCCTTGGGCTCAACGCCAAAGCTTTCAATGATGGCCCGTTTTAAACAGTGTTTATAAGGGGCCACGGTTGAGAGCTCTGGAGTGCAGGCTAAAAGCACTGCGAGTTTCTCATGATGCCTGTCAGCGAGTTAAATCAGATGATTATTCAAATAAACATGATGTGTCGCCCTTTGTGCCCTCCCCTCCCCAGACTCACCCGTCATCGTGTACTCACCCTTGCCTGCCCCCATCTCTTATGCTTTACCTTGACTCTTAAACCTACACAGCCCTCCACATCTCCAACCGGCGCCGTACTCCATACAGCGCTCGTTGATTAGTCTCTAGGTTCATTTAGTACACATCTACACATGGGCGCAACACCCATTGGGCTAAAAGGGCTTCAGCCACCCCCATCAGCTGCCGCAAGAGGGACTGGCTGGGTTGCAGCAGAGGGGCAAAAGGTCACTCATCCTACTTCAAGTCGGAGAGCCATTTATAGTTTTACTGGCCTCTGTTTAGTTTATTTTTTGGTTTCGCTTTCATAAAAGTAAAGTGACCTGGGCAACATAAGGTGTCCTGGGGGGTAGGTTTAAAATAGCAGTGACCCCCAATGTCAAATAAACAGCATGTGTAGCCATTCAGGGACTGACCTGTGTAATGTGCGTTACATGCGCCCATTAAAACAAAGCAGAAAAGGAAAGCTACAATCGGTATGAAATTATGGCGAAGCCAATGATAATATTCTGAAAAGAGGTTTGCTTTCCGAAGATGAAGAAAAGAGCATGTCACATTAGAAAATAAATCCTAATAGTAGTCTGCATTTTCTTTTTAGTAATGCAAGGACAATCATAATTAGTAGGTGGCACTATTTTGACTTGAACTGTACAAAATATATTTTACATTCTGGCATTGGATCGTACTTAGTACACATAGGCCAATATTTAAGAAAAATGATGTACAATTGTCTAGCGCAGATGTGCGTCATTTTTTTAATGTGAGCTAACGTCATTCCCTAGTGCCACCCATGCACCATATTTAAGAAATGACGCACAATGCCGCTAAGGAATGATTAGTGTAAAAAAAAATTACATTAACCATTGTGATATGCCGTGAGGAAATATGACGCTAGTGCTGCAAAAGTGGTCTAGACTGATATGTCGCAAAAAAGATTAGCACCATTTGTTATCGCATTAGCGTCAAAACAAAACGCACAAGCAGGAAAAATTGCAATTTGAAGAGAAGATGGAGTTTGCTGGTCAGGGAGACCCCAATCACCCAAGTACCAGCCAGGAGGGTCCAGAAAAGTCCCAGGAGAAGGAAAAGAGAAAGCACAAGTGTCACTTTAGTGAGGAGGAGCTTGACATCCTGGTCAGAGAGGTGACGGAGCACCAACACCAGCTCATCGTCTCCTCGAAATTGCCAGTTGGTAGGAGAGACGCAATATGGCAATAGTAGACAAAGTCAACAGCGTGGCAGAGGTGAAGAGGACTGTCGCTGAGTGCAAGAAGCTGTGGCACGATTGCAAGTGCAGGACTAAGAAAAAACTGGCCAGGAACTGAAAGGCAGCAGTGCAGACTGGAGATGGAAGCCCCGCACCACAGGAGGACCTGGATGAGCTGGAGGGGATGGTTGCAGTGGTCATCCCGGAGGAGCTGGTCACTGGCATCGCAGGACAGGACAGCGCAGACTACCAAGAACCACCACAAATGCAGGGTAAGTTACGGGGGTGGTAATATCTGGAATTCCACAAATGGCAGAAGAGGGAGACACATAGGACACACTCAATGCACGCTAAAGGGTTGCATCGGGACACATAAGCTTTGAATCAAGATGCGCCATCCCCACCCAAGCCACACATGTACTGACGCTTTGGTTGCGCTGTGCATTCCAACATATACACAACATGAACATAGGCCACTCACTATGGCTATACTTCACCATGTAAATATGCAGAATGTTGCCTGGAAGGGATGTGAAAATAGTGTGGCTGTGCCACAACAACACCCATTGTATATTGTCAAAGCCCCTGTAGCTACACAACCTAGACATCAGAGACTAGGACGTAAGTCAATACCACCCCAGGGGTGGTGTCAGGGTGGTGTATCTGCCCAAAATACTTCCCTTCCTCCTTGTCTCATTGCCCTTCTCATGTGTGCTGCATCATGCAGCACACATTGAAATGCCACCTTAGCAAAAATAGCTTGTACATGTGGAGGAAAGGACACATCCCTGCATATAAACAATTCATCCCCTCAAGGCAGGCACCCCTTCATCATGCTGCAACAATGCCTGTGATGGTGGAGGGAGAACAAATCTGTGCATGCACAGGGAGAATTGCAGGGCTGTACTGTAGTCAAGTAAACATGTTGCATCCCTGCGTATCTAAACTGGTGCAGTGTTGCGCAACACATATTGCTGCTGCCCTGAGCCGTGCCACTTGAGAAAAAATCTGCCCCAAAGCTTGCAACCTGTGGAACACAAGCCACACAGGGTGAACCCACAACAACTCAGAGACATCCAAATGCGCCATATGGGAATGGCCACAAAATAAAGCGCATACAACACATGGAGCATGTCTGTGAACATCATGTGTGCAGCTCTACATGAAGCTGCAATCTCACCATCTGACAAGATAGAGGCCCAGATTTAACAGAAAATGCCAGTTCGTGGCGCTGTGCCAAATTTGGCAGCATGACGCACCGTCATTTTAAAAATGCAGGGATTAGCCGTATTTTAAAGAATACGGCGCACCCCTGTGTTTACCCCTGCACCAGCGGTAAATTAGCTGTTGTGCGCCAAAGCAACCACCCTTGAACCATGATGCAAGGATGGCTGCGTTGGGGGGGAGATTGTTTTTATGCAGGAAAGAACACCTTCTTGCACAGCAACAAACTTAAATGGTGATTTGCTCTTTCTGTGTGTGCTGCAGAATACACGCCCACAGCAACACCCATTGCACACACCTTCCACGCAAAGTGCTGCGTGTGAAGGGGCCGTATTTACAACGTGGCGCTAAGCCACAAAAAGTGGCTTTACACCACCTTTAAATACGGCACAGGGTTTTGCGCCACAGGAATATCACCAAAAGTGGCGCTCTGGGGAGCTAAATATGCCCCAAAATACCTTGTGAGCTTGACCCATGTGTGATGCACAATGCAACACATAATATACCACTACAATCTTGGGTCAGTAACATGTCACTGAGCCTCCAGTAGCAAATAAATGATGTTTCATTTCAACAGCCACAACAATTTAAGATTGACTTTACACTATCTCATTGCAGAGGATGATGGGTTACCTCCTGGCAGGCTGCCTGTCCTGGATTTTACAGATGACATGGATGACCAACTGCCAACCATCAATGAACAGGCTCTTCAGGATGTACTAGGATCCCTCCAGACACCACCTCAAATTGCAGGGAGGACACTCTGCGTTGTGGGATCTCCACATGAACCACCCAGCTACCAACACCCACCACCAGCTAGTACTGACACAGCCTTGAACTCCGAGGACCCAAAGATCACCTTTCAAAGGACAGTGGTAGGAGTCCAGCGGGAGCTGGCCAAGCATGTGCGGGTGGGGATGGAGACCATGGCAGGCAGCCTAGAGGGAGTGTAGAGGTGCCTCAGTCCAAATAAGGGCACTCAGCTGCCATCAGAGGCACCCACTCCCTGCTGTGTGGATTCCAGCAGTCCCTGGCCGACATAGCTGCTGTTATGAGGCAGAGGCTACAACAATTGCCCTCCCAAACTGGCAGCATCATAACAGACAATAGGCTGGGGGCTATGCAGAATACGCTGGAGTCCATACAGCGGGAAGTGGCCTCCCTCAGGGAAAACATGGCTGCCTACCACTGTGATTTTGCTGCGGTGTTGACAAATCAGAAGGTCCTCCTTGCTGCAGTGATGCCTTATGTGTTCCCACAAATGGCAGCTGCCGGGACCTTTGACTCCACATCTCTATCCCCTGAAGTGTGTGTGGCCCCCTCTACCTCTACAACAGCACCAGCCATGGCACAGAAGACACCACACACATCCGAGGATGAAGATGTGGAAGGAATAATATTCACAAGGAAAAGCAGCCAGTACCAGTCTGTGCCACATGGACAGTAACTCCTCAGTTCTGGGCTTAAGATCATGCCAGTGTTGTGACAGTAGGAAATGTACCCTCTTTACCCAACCACTGTTGACTTGCCTGTAATGTACTGTCATTGTCTCAATTCTTACAAATTGGCAATTTTTAACCACCTCCTCATTAATGCACACTTCTCATGCTCCTTGGTCATAGGAGATGCACATGGTAATCCTTGGAAATCAAGACAGTAAGCATACCGTAGGCCATTCCTCCAACTTGACCAGTGCACACATGAGAACCCCCAGACACTCAATCAACTTTGAAAAAAACTAGTCTTATAGCAACAGAATATATTGTAAAATACTAATAACCATATATCTACTACCATACTAAAAACAACCCTAAAGTAAACTAAGCTAAACTAATTTAACTTAAACTACAACTACACCTATCTAACCTATTCTTAACTTATCTTAGACACGTAACACCACACTCTAAACATTGTCCTCCAACCCCACTTAAGAGACAAGATACAAGTATGAGAACATAAACTATAACTACACCTGTAATAACCTAACCCATGGCCTAAACAAATATATATTTTTTGTTTTTTTAAATGTATTTATTTATACACACACACATATATATATATATATATATATATATACACACATACATATATATATATATATCTATATATATATATATGTATATATATATATATATATATATACTTATACACAAATACCCCAACATGACCCCCACACACAACCTCTCAAATAAAAAATTTACTAAAACCCACGCCTCAACTATACTTAATCTAACCTATGCCTACCCCACACTACTACACTAACATAATGCTACCCATCCAAAGCTAATTTATACAGTAAAGGGATGGGGAAGGAACTTGGGAGGCTGTAGCACAAGCTTTTTACATTTTTTAAGTTTTTTTTAAATAAACTTCAACATCTTTTTTGTTGTCGGCACTGTCCTTCTCCAATCTGTCCAGTCTGGCCATTATGTTGGCCATGACCCGTCTCATGTCCCTTTCAAATTGACTGCTCATGACCGCAGCAGGTGGATACACAGATCCCTGGCTTCTTACAGGTGCAGCTGACGTGGAGGGGCTTGGACCTGCAAAGGCCTCCTGCACTCCTGATGTTTTGCCCAAATTGTCCTTTTTCTGCGGCTGCTGTGGAAGTCCCCCATGTGCGAACGCACTCCATTCCCCAGTGGCCTTTTCCTTGAGGTACCTCCTTCCCATCCTGCGGTATTCGGCATCCACTTTGAAAATGGGCCTGTACCTTTTAGCCCTTTTGTGGTGTACATGCCGTTGCTGAAGTGTTATATTGGCAGCTGAAAAATTGAGGCGAATCAAGCATCACATACAGCATTGGGTGGAGGTTGAACAGACATATAGACCCTCATTTCGACACTGGTGGTAAAAACTGCCCACCGCCGCGGCTACCAGCTGTCTGTCGCATTATGACCACAGCTTGATTTCTGCCAGAAGAATGGCGGAAATCCGGCTGTGGCCATGCAGGCGGATGGCGGCAAGGTAGCGCTGCTGCCACCAGCAGCGCCACGGCAGTAGACCGCCGCCAGCCGTAATATGACCCATAATACGGCCTGGCAGTGTTCTGCTGGCGGGCGCTGCTGGCGGTAGCAGCACCCCGTCCAGTCTCCTGCCAGAGTACCCCTGGATCCAGGTAAGTCGGGTCTCCGACAGGGGAAGGGGATGGGGGTGCTGTGTGTGTGCGTGGATGCAGGTGTGTGTTGCGTGTTGAATAGGTGTGTGCATGTATGGTGGTGTGAGTGCGTGTATGTTGTGTTAGTTGAATGCGTGTATGTATGAAAGAGTGTGCGTGTGAATGGATGTATGCATGCGTGGATGCATGTGGGAATGGGTGTGTGTATGCGTGTGTGTGTGTGAAGGGGGTGTGAATGTAGGGGGTAGTGGGGCTTTGGAGAGGTAGGGGGTGGGGTGGACAAATGGAGGGGGAGATACCCCTATCAGTGACAGGGAAGGAATTCCCTGTCACTGATAGTGCCTACCGCCATGGTTTTTGTGGCGTTAAGAAAGCCATGAAAACCATGGCAGTAGGCGGGGTCATAATCCCGCAGGCAGAACAGTGACGGCCGCCGGACTGGAGATGGATATCTCCAGCCCGGAGGCTGTTACTGCCGTGGTGGTCGGAGTGGTACATTGGCAGGTTGGCTTCAGCCACCCCACCAATGTCATAATATGGTGGTAAGTACCGCCAAAACCTGTTGGCAGTACTTACCACCATATTATCGCCGACTGCCAGGGTCGTAATGACCCCCATAATGTCCACTGCATCTGCAGATGACACATGGAGTGCACCACCCATTCCTCAACAATGACTTACTCCTCATCTCTGACTATTTCCTACCAGCCATCTACGGAATCATGTACATGTCACTGGAATGACAGCTGTCCATTGTTGACCATCAGGGCCCGGAGGTGACTGGACTAATTTGTCCTTGATCAACATTTGTGTTATCAAACTTGTGAGGATCACGTGCCCCAACAAGTCTGGATTTCCTGTGTCCTGGTCCATAAGGGGGTCTTTGCATGCAATCCACCACTTTGACACCCCTGGTGAAACATCAAGGCTTGCCCAGCCATCATGGATGCAAGGTGGGGGCCATCTGATAGGGGATCTGATAACTTCCCATCGGCTATTCTAAGGTTTGGTAAATCTTCATTCATGTGTCCTGATTTAAGACCTAGTCTGAGCATACTTTACGAGGGGGCACACCATTGCTCATGATGTGCCCACATGTTCAAATAATGCAATGTCCCCAGAAAGTTTGGGTCTGACCTGCACATCAAAATTGTCTACACATTACAGAACTAATGCCCCCTACCCCGTGCTATGTTGTGCTACATGTGTAAAACTGCATGCACATGGTGGCTGAGTGGGTGCTCTTAGGTCCACAGTGAGTTTGGCACTGCACTAGGTACTGCAACAGTATTCGTATATATTTAACATCATGTGCACATGCATGCCCAACATCATTAAAGTACCAGGTACGCATTCAGCATTCACATCATATGCACATGTGATGTGACCTACATCACTCACAAATATCATGGTGGCAGGACCATGTTGGGAATTCTGCTGAGATCTGGCTTGGAAAAATTCATAGACTTTTCCCACAACCATCTGGAGTTTTCTTCTAATTGTGTACTCTACTGACTGTTGTCCAGCACAATAGGGGTCCTTTCAGTACTACAGCCTATATCTGAAGGGTACTGAGGCACCAGTGTTGCAAGTGTCTCCTACATAAGCCCCCTAGAGACCACCATACATAACCTACATCTGTACTGTCTTGTGAGTAAGTGTAAGCTATGTGTGGCACAGAGTATTGTCAATAGTGCTGTGGCAAAGTTGTTGTCAACAGGCATGCTATTTACATAAACAGCTGCTCTGACACCTATCTATATTTCTGATGCATGACGATCATGTGTCGATTTTTTCCCATTGTGCGTAAAAAGGCCTGTGAACCTCTGATAGATGCTCAGGGGCCAAGTGCCATTTTTCAGGTGTTGCAGAGTATAGATTTGAGCAGTTTGCGTCATTAATTTTTGATGCATGACAGAAATGCGTGGAATTTTGCAATGTAGGCCATGAGTGCACCCAGATTTACTTACCATGTCACATGGGCTATGCAACAATGTTGTAATTATGGTATGGCTACATGTGTGTAACTATCCAGTCATATCTTTACGGTGACATTGGTATATTGAACCTATAGGTTGTTTATGTGTCTGCTGCATGTGATTACTTACACCTTGTACATATGTGCATTTGTAGTTACACTGTGTCCACAACCTTGTTAGTACATGTGTACTATGAGTGTACATATGTGTTTGAACACTTATTTGAGGGGGTACTACATTGCTATGTCTGATATACAAATGTACACATACCAACAACACAAAATAAGGGATGGCCTATGTCCAAAATATTGTAAGGCATGTGACAGCCATGACAATTTGTACTCAAAGGATGCCGTGGACTAGGGCTGGGTTGACATCACGTTACCCGTGGCAATTTGCATGTGAATGTGTGTCCACTCTGTGGTGTGTTGTTGGTTTTGCCTTCATGATGCTCTGCTACATGTGTGACATATAGTTCCCCATGCATCTTAGTTGCAGGAGATGGTATGAACACATGTCATTGAAGGTTGCTATATGCTGTGTGTGTGTAAAGATATTTGTAATGTCATTTCAGTGACATATGACCACAGTGTTGTGTTCATGGGATGTGAAACCTCACATATCTATCTTCCTGCATGGACACATGTTGGACAAATGCCTGTGTAGTCAAATCAGTGCCCCCTATGCTTCTGTAAATCCGAACACATGTGAAGGTAAGTTATTTCAGTTAGTGATCTTGTGATGCATATGCCCTTACATTTGTAGTAGGTTGCCTTTTGTTCATAATCCTATACACATTACCGTGCCTGAGCCATTTAAGTGGTACATGTGTGCTGAGATATGTGGTATATGTGTGCATACCACCAACTAGGCACTCACCTTAGTCCACGTCATGTTTGTTATGACTGTCACATACAATGGCAAACCACTGTGTAGCAGTGTTGCAGTCTGGCATAGATGGCAGCCTACTCTTCATCACTACTGTGGGAGTTTGTATGGCAACACAAACCCATGGTTGCATATGAAGGGGCAGGTTTGTGGAGCTCCAGATTACTCAGGCCACTGTGCACATGCATCAGGCCCCTGGCAATGCTATAAGTTTATGTAGCCAGAGCAGTGGTGTTAGGGTGTTTTGAGTGGGGATCTAGCCTCTTCATGATTGCTAATCAGCAGAGCAATGCACACTCCCTTACAGACAGACACATGCACAATTGTGATCAAACAGACTGGGATATCATATTTTCCTCTGGGGTACTTGATGTTAGCCTTCCCCTCTCATGTACAGAGGACTGGGTACTTGCACGTGTTGGACATGTCTCATCATTTGATGCCTTTAGTAATTCCCATGGGCAGCTTGGTTAGGGGTTGTATCTCTGTTGTGACTTCTGTTTTGGGAAAGTGCCAGGGGACAGATGGTGTTATCTGTCACTGCCTCCTGTCATGTTGGCATGCATTGGACAATTACCAGGTTATGGTAGTGGCAAACATGACTAGGTTATTTACATAGCTGGCCACCATCTCTGTACATAAGTGGGATGTTCACATATAGACATTGAGGTGTTGCACAGTCAGTATTGGTCTACATGTGTTCCTTCTCCATGTTTTACCACATTACTTGTACGTATATATTGTCTCCTAAATTGCTCCCATTCTTTAAGCCACTTGCACTTTGTACATATCTTCTACATCTTCTACAGCAACATTGTCTGGTCATACATGGACTGGATGCAACATGTGACTTGTGTAATTTTAGAAATAGGATCTCTGGTTGGCAGTCAGTTTGCACTCTGTCCAAGCAGGTACCCTCACTCTAGTCAGGGTAACACCTGGTTAACCCCTACTCACACCCTTGGTAGCTTGGAACAAGCAGAAAAGCTTAACCACAGAAGCGATGTGTAAAGTATTACAATACAAAATGGACACCACACCAGTTTAGAAAAATAGGTAATATTTATCTAAATCAAATAAGACCAGTACAACAACAACCCAACATACACAAGTCAAGATTTAAATTTTAAAAAGTATAGGAGTTGTAATCCTTAGAAAACAGTGAGAATGCTGTTGTTACACAAAGTACCTGGTTTGCGTCAAAAATAAAGCCGCACGGGCAAGCGTGTGTCGAAAAAGGCAAGTGATACGTCGATTTCTCACTCGCAAGCGAGACTGTGTGTCGTTCCTTCTCCAGCCGTTTTCTCTGTCCCGCAAGAGAGTGATGCATCGAGACCCAGATAAGTACCTCGGGTCCGGGCAGGCTTTGCATTGATTTTCCACGCTCAGCAATGTTGCGTTCGAAATCCGGTCGCACGGTGTTAGGAAACCGAGGTGCGTGAGGTTTGTGTCGTTATCAGCAGCTTCTAGCGGGTGTTGAGCGATACGTCGCTCTTCCAGCCACGATGCAGGCAGAGCATTGATTTCAGTTGCAAGGCTGGCAGCGCATTGTTTATCAGCCGCGTAGTGGATGGTGCATCGAAAATTTCCCCGCACAGCAGTCTTTGCATGGATTTCTGTCCTTTTCTCCCTGTAGGTGAATAGAAGGCATGGCAAGAAGACATCCCACTTACGCCTCAAGGGCTCTGATAAACCCATAATCATGCCCTAAAAGGTGCAGTTGAACCTCTCAACCAGACCATTGCTTTGGGGCTGGTAAGGAGTGATCACCCAACAATCCCTCCACAGAGATTTCATATATGTTGGTGTGAAGCTGGTAGCCCTATCAGATACCACTTCCTTGGGGAACCCCATGCGAGTAAAAACACCCATCAATGCATGTCCCACCACAGGGGAGGTGATTGACCTCAGAGGAATGGCTTCTGGGTACCGGGTGGCATGGTCCACCAAGACCAGGATAAACCTGTTGCCCATGGCTGTCTTGGGATCCAGAGGCCCCACAATGTCAATATCAACTCTTTCAAAGGGGATACTAACCACAGGAAATGTTTGGAGGGGAGCCTTGCATTTCTCCCCACTCTTGCCACTTGCCTGACAAGTTTGGCAAGACCTACAGTGAGCATCGAAGTGCCTGCGCATTTGGGGCCAGTAAAAGTGGGTGACAAGCTGCTCAAAGCTCTTGTCCTGCCTCAAATGACCAGCTAAAGGCACATCATGAGTCAGACCCAGTAGGGAGGCTTGAAGCACTGGGGTACCACCAGCACACAAGCTGACTCTGGCTCAGGAACCTTAGGCTCACTATATAGGAGACCATCCTCCCAGTAAATCAAATGTGATCCAGGTTCCTTGCCAGACGCCTGGTCTGCAAACCTGCTGCCACAAACCCTCCAGAATAGGGCATACTTTCTGTGTCTCACAGAATGCCTTCCTGCTGCCACTGTGACAGCTCAGGTACCTCCCCCAGTTCAGCCACCTGTTCCCCTGTAGGCTCTAGGACCCCCCCTCTGGTTCACCTCCTCCTGGACCGTGGGAACTTTTTGAGCTGGTTTCTCACGCCCTGGCCCTTCCTCCTTCTGGCAGACACCTGGCCCACTCTTCAGGCTCCAGGGTCTCCTGATCACCCTGACACGCTGCCATGGACCGGGTAGACAATCACATCCACCCAGGCAGACCCAACATCTCCAAGTGTGACCTGCGGTCCACCTCCTTTCAAGGGAAATCTTCCAGGTCATTGTCAAGCAAACAATCCACAGGCATGGTTGGACTCACAGCTACTTTCAAGAAACCTGAGACCCTCCCCCATTCAAAGGGGACCTGCGCCACTCAGCACAGGCACTCTGAGTTGTCCACTGCAACTACTTGGTGAAGTACACGGGGATCTAGCTGCTCTTCAGACACCAGGTGACTTCTCACTGTAGTCACACTGGGTCCTGTGTCTCTCAGAGCCTCCACCCTCTGTGAGACAAGGGTCATCTCAGCTGGCTCCCACCCACCTGGACCTAAATCCTCCCCAAGCGTTACACTGGCCAAACCCTGTGACTGAGCACCAGTGGGTGCTGGTGTCCACTTGGGACATTTGGGGTCCCCCTTCATGTGACCCTCCTGATCACAAGAAAAGCACTTACGAGGACCCTTCTCTGCAGGTTTCCCTGTAGAGACCCATGGTTTCTTTTCTACTGGGGGCTGGGATTCCTTACCCTGGGAACTAGGTTGGGGCCCTTTAGAGAATTCCCTCTGTTTATCCTTATCCCCCGCTTCTTCTGATGGGGGCCCTGCCCATCCTTGGCATGGTCTCTCCCATACCTCTTTTGGACCCTGGTGCTCTCCCAAGCTTCCTGGGATCAGTCAGCTTGCTGTCAGTCTGGTGCAGCTCTGGAAAACAAAGACTATACAGGTGCTCCCAAGCAATCAAATTGTACAGCCCTCAAAGGTTGGTACCTTACTGCCCTTCACCCAACCATCTAGTGACCTGCAAAAGGAATCTACACACGCCAACTAAGTTTGGGATTCTTTTTTTTTGTAGGCCCTAAACGTGTCTTTGTACTGCTCAGGGGTCAGACCATTTCTTGTGAGTAGGGTGTCCTTCATTATGGCGTAGGTGAGTCCCTGAGAATCCCCTAAGGATGCCGCAGTGTCCCTCCCCTCTACCTCAAAGTGCTTCCACAGACCCGCCCCCCAGTATGCCTCAGGGACCAGGTTCATATGGAGAGCAGACTCATACTCCTTGAACCACAAGTATATTTCATCTTCCCTCCTATAGTCCTTCACTAAGTCTTTAGGAATGTGTGCCCTTCTCTCCGGCTGCACTAAGGTATTGCTACCACCATCCCTACTGTACTTGCTTCTCTGATCCAGCTCTCTCAAGCTGAGCTCATGAGCCAGCAGTAAGTTTTTCTCCTCAATGGCCAGTCTCCTCTCTTCCATCTTCCTTTGCATCCTAAACTTCTCTAATTCTAACTGGTGAGCCCTCTCTGCCTGTAACTCTTCAGGAGTCAGACCGCTGGATGACACACTGCTACCTGCCCTGGAGACCCTCCCCACAGGCATAATAGGTCCACCCACTACACCATTGTGTATACTCTGCACCTCTTCATCCTCATCCTCATCCTCATCCTCTGTGTGTACACCTCAGCTTCCTTGGCTGTCACCCAGGCCCTCTGTGCCTTTTGCAGCTCCTTCTTCCTGGTGGAGCTCTTAATGGGCCCGACAAAATCCTTACAGAACTGTTTCAACTGGGCAACTGTGTAACTTTCCAGTTTCCCTAACTCAAAAACAGCTCCAGTTGGTGCAACTCCAGATTGGAACATGATGGCAAATCAAAAGTGCAAAGTTCCAAGGCAGAAAAAAGAGTTCCCAGTGAGAAGTTCAGAATCAACAAAAAGATCACCAAAAATAATGGAAGTAGAAAAAGTGAAACAAGAGAAAAAGCAAAATCACAAAGACAAGTAGTATGTGGTCATGTAATGGTCTGCACTGAAAACAGTAGTGTAAACCTAATCACTGTATGTCAAGTACAATACAAGTCCAATCCAACCGCTAACACCAATGTTAGAAATAGGGTTTCTGGTTGGCAGTCAGTTTGCACTCTGTCCAAGCAGGGACCCTCACTCTAGTCAGGGTAAAGGAGAAACACACGTAGTTAACTCCCGCTCACCCCCTTGGTGGCTTGGCACGAGCAGAAAGGCTTAACCCCAGAAGCAATGTGTAAAGTAAAGTGTAATTAAACACACACAGTAATACAGTGAAACGCTACAAAATGGGCACCACATCAGTTTAGAAAAATAGGTAATATTTATCTAAATCAAACAAGACCAGAATGACACAAATCCAACATACACAAGTCAAGATATGAATTAAAAAAAGAATAAGAGTCTTAGGGGGTGATTCCAACCTTGGCGGGCGGCGGTAGCCGCCCGCCAGGCGGGAACCGCCAAGCGGCTGCCATGCGGCCCCCATTCCAACATTCCCGCTGGGCCGGCGGGCGCTAACCATGTTAGCGCCCGCCGGCCCAGCGGGAATGAGGCCGCAACACAGGAGCCGGCTCCTAATGGAGCCGGCGGTGTTGCGGCCGTGCGACGGGTGCAGTTGCACCCGTCGCGCTTTTCACTGTCTGCCATGCAGACAGTGAAAAGCAGGCTGGGGCCCTGTTAGGGGGCCCCAGGACACCCCTTCCCGCCAGCCTCTTCCTGGCGGTGTAAACCGCCAGAAACAGGCTGGCGGTAAGGGGGTCATAATCCCCAGGGCAGCGCTGCTTGCAGCGCTGCCCTCGAGGATTATCACCGCCGAGGGAAAATCGGCGGGAAACCGCCGGACCCGGCGGTGCGACCGCGGCTTTACCGCCGCGGTGAGAATAGGGATTGAAGCACCGCCAGCCTGTTGGCGGTGCTTCCGTCATTCTGGACCGCCAGGGGTCATAATGAACCCCTTAATCCTTAGAAAACAGTGAGAATGCTGTTGTTACACAAAGTACCTGGTTTGCGTCAAAAATAAAGCCGCACAGGCAAGCATGCATTGAAAAAGGCCAACGATGCGTTGATTTCTCACATGCAAGCGAGACCGTGCGTCGTTCCTTCTCCTGTCGGGTCGGCATGCGTTGTTTTCTCTGTCCCACAAGACAGCAATGCCTCGGTTCCCAGACGGGCACCTCAGGTCTGGGCTGGCTTTGCGTTGATTTTCCATGCCCAACAATGTTGCGTTCGAAATCCGGTTGCACGGTGTGAGGAAACCGCACTGTGTGGGGTTTGTGTCCTTATCAGCAGCCGTTAACGGATGTTGCGCGTTGTTTCTTCAGCTGCAATGCGTCGATCCTCCAGCCACCATGCAGGTGGAGCATCAATTTCAGCCGTGAGGCCGGCAGCGCATCATTTATGAGCCGCGTTGCGGATCGTGCGTTGAAAATGTCCCTGCACGGCGGTCTTTGCATGGATTTCTGTCCTTTTCCACCAGCTTCTCCTTTCAAGGGCCCAGAGACAGGCTAGGGCACCACTTGGCAGGGCAGAAGTCTCAGCAGAGAGTCCGGGTACTGGCAGAGGGAAGTCTTTGATGTCCCTGAGACTTCAACAACAAGCGGCAAGCTCAGTTCAAGCCCTTGGAGATTCTTCACCAGTGGGAAGTCACACAAAAGTCAGTCTTTGTCCTCTCTCAGGCAGAAGCAGCTACTGCAGGCCAACCCAGCAAAGCACAGTCACAGGCAAAGGAGCAGTACTCCTCCAGCTCTCCAGCTTTTCTCCTTGACAGAGGTTCCTCTTGGTTCCAAAAGTATTCTGATTTTCAGGGGTTTTAGGTCCAATACTTGTACACCTTTCTGCCTTTGAAGTTGGCAAACTTCAAAGGGAAGTCTCTCTTGTTTGCAAGATCCTGCCTTGCCCAGACCCGGCTTCAGACTCACACCAGGGGGTTGGAGACTGCATTGTGTGAGGGCAGGCAGAGCCCATTAAGGTGTAAGTGACCACTCCTCCCTTCCCCTCCAGCCCAGATGGCTCATCAGGATATGCAGGCTACACCCTAGCTCCCTTTGTGTCACTGTCTAGAGGAGATTCACAAACAGCTCAACTGTCAGTCTGACCCAGACAGGCAATACACAACCAAGCAGAGTCAGAATGGTTTAAGCAATAAAATGCCTACTTTCTAAAAGTGGTATTTTCTTTTTTTTAAACTCTTTTTATTACATTTTCAACCGGTGCATACCAGATCACAAAAATACATACAAAACAGCACTGTACTTTGGCACCAAAGGTAGAGAAAAGGAACAACAGTGAACCCCTCCCTCCCTCCCTCCCAAACCCCCCCCACAGACACTCTGACATATCCTTAAGCAGTTCTTGATTTGGCCTCAATTCTCCAGCATATGAGTCCTAATCCGCCACATCCATCCATAGTTTACAGTCCTCAGCAAACTCCAGTAGAATCACAGTCAATACCTCCCTACAGAGAAAGTGAATGGTACGTCATCCAAGCGCCCCATACGCTTCCAAACTTTCTCAGACAGCCTCTGTTTGTGTATGTTACCTTTTCTGCCATAATGAAGCTATCCATCCCTCTCCTCAACGTGTCTACCGTGGGGCCAAGCTCTGCTCCCCACAAACAGGCAACATCCCTCTTAGCCACCACCAACCCGAGATTGCAGAATGTGAGTTTAGCCCTCTGCACATCTACATCATTAGGGATGCCAAGGAGGATAAATTTGTGCTCAAGCAGGATCTGCTCTGAGACCACCCCCTGCAGTTCCACCACGATCTTCCCCCAGTATTCCTGCAATACAGGGCAACCCCATATGGTGTGGAAAAAAGTGCCAATCTGCCCCTGACATCGTATACAGTTCAGGTATTGCGCCCGCCCTATAGTATGTAGACACTGCCTATCATAATAAACCCTATGAAGGATCTTAAACTGAATTAGTCGCAGCCTTGACCTGATGGCAACTTCTCGGGGAAACATCAATGCTGCTTTCCAGTTTGTATCCTCCATTTCCCCTAAGTCAGCCTCCCACTGGCTACTAAGGGTGTCCGGCATATTATTGTTAATTGTCCTGTACACCATAGAGATGGCTTTAACAGTTAACTGCTCTGTCAACAATCTACCTTTCAGCGGGGCATATTTCGGTATTTCCATCCCAGGAAGGCCCTCTGTCCTCCAAGCATGCCTCAGTCGAGCATGGTAGAAGAACTGCGTATTGGTGAGCCGATATGCAGCCCACATTGATTCAAAGGGTATAAAATTCCCCCTTCCAACACATCTCCTAGATTGGAGATTCCAATACGATCCCACGCCTCGAATCCAGTCAATTTGCCAATTTCCGGGCAGCCAGCACCCCTCCCACAAGGGGGTCATCCTGGTGGGTCTGCACATCCATCCCAGCACCCTGGTAGCCCTAGACCAGGCTCCAAGAGCCACCTGTGTAGCGGGCAGTAGCTGCCTCACTCCCCCACTGCCATATAAGTACCTGGAGGTAGGGTGATCACCGCGGCAAACATCCAGTCATTAACATTGATCAAATGAGCCGCCCAATAATATGTTTCCACATCCGGCAGGGACAGGCCCCCGTTATACTGATTACATTGCAGGGTTTTAAAAGCAATTTGCGGGTGCCTCCTCTCCTATGAAAAGGTCCGTACATCCCACTCCAGGGCAGGGAAAAACCACAGTGGGATCTGGTAATACGTGTTTTGTAAGACATACAGGTGGTCATTCTGACCCTGGCGGTCTTTGACCGCCAGGGCGGAGGACCGCGGGAGCACCGCCGACAGGCCGGCGGTGCTCCAATGGGGATTCCGACCGCGGCAGTAAAGCCGCGGTCGGACCGGCACCACTGGCGGGGTCCCGCCAGTGTACCGCCGCCCCATTGAATCCTCCGCGGCGGCGCAGCTTGCTGCACCGCCGCGGGGATTCCGACCCCCCCTACCGCCATCCAGATCCCGGCCGTCGGACCGCCGGGATCCGGATGGCGGTAGGGGGGGTCGCGGGGCCCCTGGGGGCCCCTGCAGTGTCCATGCCACTGGCATGGGCATTGCAGGGGCCCCCGTAAGAGGGCCCCTACATGTATTTCACTGTCTGCTGCGCAGACAGTGAAATACGCGACGGGTGCAACTGCACCCGTCGCACAGCTTCCACTCCGCCGGCTCGATTCCGAGCCGGCTTCATCGTGGAAGCCTCTTTCCCGCTGGGCTGGCTGGCGGTCTGAAGGCGACCGCCCGCCAGCCCAGCGGGAAAGTCAGAATTACCGCCGCGGTCTTTCGACCGCGGAACGGTAACCTGACGGCGGGACTTTGGCGGGCGGCCTCCGCCGCCCGCCAAGGTCAGAATGAGGGCCACAGTAACTTTGGTAGGGGGACCATTTTAAATATGGCCACCCTACCCATCAGGGTAAGTGGGAGACCCCTCCAACGCTCCACATCAGCTCAGCACATTTCAGTCACACTCCCCAAATTACGGGCATTACAGAGGTCTGCCATAAGCGTCATAATTAAGCCAAGGTACTTGAATCCCTCCATTGAGTATTTTAGTTGACCTGGAATGGAGTGGAGAACCGTGTCCTCTTGTAGGGCGTATAATACTGATTTATCCCAGTTAATCTGGTACCCAGAATAACTCCCGTACTCCTCAAAAATCTGGAAGAGTCTCGGCAGAGAATCTAGGGGTTTCGTCACATAGAGAAGTATATCATCTGCGTATAAGCAGATGCGTTCTTCCTCCCTTCCCTCCCTTGTCAGCCTGAACCCATATAGCTCAGGGTGGGTACAGATCCTACACACTAGGGATTCTATAGTGAGGGCAAATAGCAAGGGGGACAAGGGACATCCCTGTCTGGTGCCTCTTGCAATAGGAAACTCGGACGAGAGGGTCCCATTAACCCTGACCGCTGCCACCGGGTTACAGTAGAGCAGCCACACCCATTCCTGGTATCTGGGGCCCACCCCGAATGTCTCCAAAGTACATTATAGGAAGGGCCAATGCAGCACATCAAATGCTTTTTCAGCATCTAGAGCCAAAAATATGTGTGGGTCCGAGCAGCGCAGGATGCTATGTATCCAGTTATGAGTGCGCCTCAGATTATATCTTGTGGACCGTCCCGGCATGAAGCCAGATTGGTCCTTGTGAACTAAAGGGGTGATAACTCCCTGAAGGCGCGTTGCTAGTACTGTGGCCAGCACTTTCACCTCTACATTAAGGAGGGAAATCGACCTATAGGATGCACAGGACATTCTAGGTCGGCCCTCCTTGTGAATGACCACTATTTCTGCTGTCCTTACGTCCAGGGAGAGTGTGCCCTCGCTTCTTGCCTCCAGGAACATAGCCAGGAGATGGGGGGCTAAAAGATTGCCCAGCCTCTTGAAATGCTCTGCTGGGAACCCATTAGGGCCTGGGGCTTTCCCCAATCGCACCTCTGTTCTGGTCGTTTTAACCTCTTCTATGGTAATATCCCCTTCTAAGGTCGCCCAGGACTCAGCATTTAAGATTGGGACCATTATGCCTTACAAGTATTCCCTTATGTGGTGTAACTCTTATGACTGGCGGGCCTGGCACAATCCCCGATAATAATCAGTGAAGGCCCCTGCAATTTCTGTATTTGAGGAAACCCGAACCCCCTCCTGGGACCCCACCTCATCTACCCACCTCACTTCCATTTCTTTCCTACCCAGCCAGGCCAGGAGTTTCCCTGCCTTATCTCCTGTGTCATAGAGCCTATGTTGGGCAGTGCACAATCGAGCTCTACTTTCTGACTCCGCCACTTCTCTATATTGTGCTCTAACTAACTCCAAGTGACGAAGGGTGGGGGGAGCTGGAACCTGTGCCAGGGCCCCCTCCATCTCTAGAAGTTGCTGCTCATATTTTTCCAGCGTTTCAGATGACTTTTTCCTCTTCCATGCCACTAAGTTCTGCACACTGTCCCGTATCATTGTCTTATATGCCTCCCAGAGTACCACCGAGGACTCAAGCGTCCCCAGATTGTTCCAGAAGTATAGCTGTGTCTACATGAAGCCCATGTGCCACTTCGTGGTCCTGCAAGTCCAAAGCCCTGAGCTTCCGTCTTTGGGTTCTCCCATCAGGCTTCCCAATCCATCCCATCAGGGGGGAATGGTCTGACAAACCGTGGGCCATATAGTCTGCCTGGCGGACAACCCCCACTTCCCCAGCGGGGACAAAAATGTAGTCAAGCCTAGAAAAGACTTTATGGGCCCCAGAAAAGTAGGAGTATTTCCAATTGATGGGGTGGGCACGTCGCCAAAGATCAGACAGTCCCAATGTTGCCGCAAAGTGATACAGTGGAGTATGAGGGCCCGTTCCCCCAGACCCCACTGAGCGATCCAGCTCCACATCCTTTACATCATTGAAATCACCCCCTACCACATGGGTCGTGGAGCCGGCTGCCTATAGAATCTCTGCAAGCTTGTCCAACACAGGAGCCTGAAGTATGGGAGGGGGATAAACACTTACAAACAGTACTTTCTGTCTAACCTAAAGCCCCTGTACCCCCACGTCCCTACCTGCTGGGTCTACCCACTGTCATGAGATATGAAAGGGGGGAATTTACAGGTTAAAATCACCACTCCCCTGCGTGTGCCAACATAACATAGGGCCCGCCACCCAGAAATTTACACCTGGTCCCCTTAAGATGTGTCTCCTGTAAAAAACACAACATCTGGGTGCAATCTCTTTATGTACTGAGACACCAGACTTCGTTTGACTCTGTCCCCAAATCCATTTACATTCCATGATAGCACGGAAAAGGCCCAGGGATTTACTCGGGGAGGGGCCATGTCACTTGTGGGAGTCATTGTACTCAATGAGGGACTGTGTTAAGCGGGGGAACCTCCCGCCCTGATTTCCGGGCGTGTGGGCGGGACATCTAGATGCCAGCCATTCATAAGACGAGACCTAACATGCATACGTGTCTGCATGTTCCACCCCTCCCCCACCACACGCCCCAAAGTCCCCCATGAGTATTAACCCCCATACTACAACTCACCAGGAGTCAAGAGGTCTGTAGTCTCCCTCCCCCACCCCACCTCTTCAAGACAAAGCTACAACTCACGAGTCGCCTCCACAAAGGAGAACTCCCCAACACAACCCTCAGCAAAAGGAAAGTTGCATAATGTCTAGGTAGCGTTCCAACACCACCTACTGCTCCTTGTTCTTACATGGGATGGTGCTATCACGCTCAGCTCCCACTCCTTTGGGCCCAAGTTACTGCATTGCCTTCACAGTCTGGACGCCCCCTTCTGCCCCGAGAACCATCTCCTCAGTTTCTAATCCATTGATGGCCACCACCAATGGATGTGGATACCCAGATATTGTCCCTGTGTCCTCACCCGGGCCGTCCGACCTATGCCCAGAGCCGAGCCATCTCTTCTGTCTCTTTTCCAGGTAACCGGGGTCCGACTATCCTCAGAGTAGGATGATTCCGCTCCACTCTTTGGTGATCAACTCACTCTCCATGGCGTGTCTCTATCTCCCCTCTGCCGCCTCCGGCACCTTCTCCTGGGGCGTGACCAGTCCTGCCATCCCGTGGCCCGTGGCCGGACTCGCGGCCAACTCTCTGAACAGTTGGGGGCGTTCCTCGAGCCACTCCCTTGCATCCTCTAGGGATTGAAAGAAAAATGTTTTCCCTTGGAAGATGACTTTTAGTTTGGCTAGGAAAAGGAGCATGTATTGCAGTTGGAAGCTACGGAGTCCGGCCTTCACAGAGTCAAATGTGCAAGGCTGCCTCCAAACCTCCCGGGTGTAATCAGGAAAAATTTGGATTTTGGAGTTCTCATGCCGTACCTCTCCCATCTTACGAACCTCCATCAGAATCATGTCTCTGTACTGAAAATGTAGGAAATGGGCGAGCATGGGCCACGGAGGCACTCTGGGGAGTGCACCCCTTAAAGCCCAATGGGCACATTCAATCACAAGACAAGACAAAAATGTCTCTGATGGCAAGACTCGTATCAGCTATGTTTCCATAAACCGGCCCGTGGTGATCCCCTCGGTTGCTTCCAGGAAACGCACGAATCTTAGACTGTTCATGCGGGCCCAGTTTTCTGCATCTTCCAGCTGCCACATAATATCCTTGTTGAGGACCCTAGTCTCAGCCATTTCCTTGCGGAGGTTCTGGTCCGTATCCTCCAGGTCCGATATTCGAATTTCCATCGAGGTGACCCTTTCTGTCACGTTCCGGAGATCTTGGAGCGGGAGGGATACCTCTGAGTGTACTTCTCCCACTCGTCCCTCCAGAGCCTCCCTAGAGGACTGAATTGCTGACAAAAGGGCGGTGTTGTCAGGCACCGCCGGGAAGTCCGCAGCCGGGGGACCCACCCTCGTGCCGCGGTCCATACGCCCCTGTTTGGGTGGCTTGGATTCCTTATCTCTCGCCAACCTAGTGTTTATGGCCCACAACCTCCTCCTATGACACTGAAGTTCATCCACGGAGACCTGTACCCCGACCCACTCCTTTGCGCACTTTCCCACCAGCAAAGTCCGGGGGTGAGGGGGATTTGGCGGCCTTCTTAGTCCCAATCGCCACCAACAGGGTCTCTGCGCGGTTCATGAGCCGGAGCTGGACAGGCCCACCTTTCAACATCTCAGTCTCTCCAGACAGCAGGGGAGGGCCTGGGGGCAGACTGCTCAATCCCTCACCAAAAACACAGCCACTACTGGAGTCAGTGACCTGCCACTCGTTGCCCCCTCAGGTCAGCCACTCCTCTACAGGCCAGTCCCAGAGCACGGGAACCAAAGCTGTTATCGCGTGCCAGTCTGTTGCCGCCAGTCCGTACCCTGCTGCTTCAACCTCTAAATTGGGGGGGGGCAGATCAGGCCCCAGCGGGCAGTGGAAGGCACGGGGCTACCACCACCCCCCTCACCGTTCGGTTTCAGCACTGACCCCCTGCACCTCACTTCGGACATCCAAACCACTCGCACACATCATCTGGTGGGGGGGAAGCCCCACCGCAACACGGATCAAAAAGGGGCCCCTCTGGCACGACCTTGCTGGCGAAATCCTGGGCCATGCCCTCAGCACTCACCGCGTGCTGGTGCTCCATGCAGCCTTTACCGGGACCTCCAACTCTCCTGGTCCCCTTTTTCTTTCTAGGTGGGGTAGGCGAAGACAAGGGCCGAGGGGCACACCCAAGCCCTTGCCACCCAGTGGGCCTGTCTGGCGTCTCCCGGGCCTCCCTTTGTCCGGCCCCGCGCGGTGGGCATTGTAGGCCGCGTTGGGAGGCCGATCACTTTGCGGGTCGGGAGCCTCAGCACGGCCGCTCCCGCTGTTGCGGCCTCCTCGGGGGTTCGGCCGCTTTGCTTCTTGCTCTCGGGGGGCCCAGCTGGGAAGCAAGTGGATCGCTAGGCAGGATTATGTCGGGGCCGGGACAGAGCTTGGTTAAGGCGTGTCCATCCTCGGTGCCATCTTGGCTCCACCCTGGCATTTTCAAACTAACAATCTAAAAAACAACTTTGCTAAAAGATGTATTTTAAAATTCAGTTCAGAGACCTCAAACTCCAAATTTCTATCTGCTCCCAAAGGGAATCTGCCATTTAATAATATTTCAAGGCAGCCCCCATGTTAACCTATGAGAGAGATAGGCCTTGCAACAGTGAAAACTGAATTTAGCAGTATTTCACTGTTAGGACATGTAAAGCACCCCAGTACATACCCCACCTTTAACATACACTGCACCCTGCCCATGGGGCTCCCTTGGGCCTACCTTAGGGGTGCCTTACAAGTAGAAAAAGGGAAGGTTTAAAATTGGCAGTTTAAAAATGCACACACAGACACTACAGTGGCAGGTCGGTGGCATGTTTACATGGCTACTCACATGGGTGGCACAACCAGTGCTGCAGGCCCACTAGTAGCATTTGATTTACAGGCCCTACGCACCTCTAGTGCACTTTACTAAGGACTTACTAGTAAATCAAATATGCCAATCATGGAAAGCCAATTACACATTCAATTTACACAGGGAACACTTACACTTTAGCACTGGTCAACAGTGGTAAAGTGTCCAGAGCAAACAAAACATCAAAAACAAAGTCCAGCACACAGAAACAACCTGGGAAGCAGAGGCAAAAGGTTATGGGAGACCACGCCAAGGATGCAAAGTCTAACATGTAAATTGTAGATGTACACATCTTCTACTACTGGCTACACGATGGTTACAGTCCCATTGCCTGTATTTGTGAGATGTAATGAGTGCCACACACACATGACATTACACCTGCCACAGCACTTGTCTTGTCTCCAAGTGTCCTCCCATGTTGTATTTGCAAGTATCTGTGGGTATCTCTCAGCTGTCCATCCACATCCTCCGTTGAACATGGGTATGCATTTATTCCTGCATATCACAACCTAGGTAACCATTACCATGACTGAGTGATGTTGATGTGTGAAATCATCTCATTGCTGCTTTTTTCATTAGCCAGATGCAACATACATGGCTACTTCTACTCCCATTCATTTTTTGATGGGTCTCTGACATGTTTGGATATTGCTGGGCATAGTTGCACATCCCACACCTGATTGCCATGTTGGAGCCTAAAACATGTATGGGATAATTTGTAACTGTTGCTACCTTGACCTTGTTCTGGCATGTGAGTGACAATGAGTGGTGTGTATTGATATGTGCTGTGTGATGTTGTTAAACAGAGCATACTAGGTAACCACGCTGACACATGTCAACCAGTGTTGGTACTAGGCAACCCTTTGCTACCTAGGACATACACCCTTACATCAGTCTTCACATGTTTATCTGGAATTGCTGTAGGCATGTGTCAAGACAGCAGATTTGTGTGAAAAGTGTGCATCTTATGTGCTTAGGGAGTGTAACACACTCTACCTACATTCCACCCAGACAATTATTTGGTGGTGCATTGTCCCATTCAATTCTTAGATGCTGATAATGGGTCATATGTTTGGATCGTGATTCAGCACCCATAGCTGCTGCCTCTGTCTGGCAACCCACAACGCACTCCACAGCAAACTTGTGTGTGCCATAAGTGAGTTACAGCCCACCATGTGTCAGGGTTGTGCCTAATGGCAGTGACAGGACATAATCCCATGGATACACAGTGCAGGCTCTGCCTCTAACATTGGTTACAATCCCTGTACAGTTAATGAAGGTCCATTGTTACCAATGAAATCCCCCCCTTGTCACACATGCACTGTGCAGGCAAAGCCCTGAGATGTGACAGTGTTCAGTTCCTACATTACTTAAACACCATTTGATCACAGCTCCTAACTTATGTATGCCCCCCTTGCATAGATCCTGGTAGGGGAGGTGAAGATGATATGGGAAAAGGGCTAGGAATTAGCACCTTGCCCACTTGACTGCACAATATATGATGTGGTGCATCGATCTAGGCCTTCATGAGTCACATGCCCGTGGATTGCGTGTCATTGATATGTGAAATGGAGGCAGTAGACCCTCTTACATCACAAACGATGTTGATACTATACATGTACCTATTATGTTTCTCACCTGCTCCCTGATGTTTGAGTTACATTCCAATGGTATATGTAGTGGAGAAGGAGTAGACCAAGGAGATTCAGGTGCAAAGTATTTTATTTGTGCTATTTACTATGGGAGATTGATAGTCCAGTCTCTGTGTATAACAGTTCTGTACTATATGGAGTCTGCAAAGTCCTGCAGCAGTGTTTTGTTGTTCCCTCTCCAAATTAGCTGCATTATTATCATCCTCCTCCTCGTTGGGGGGATGTCAACCTGTTCATCCCAGGGGATATTTGTTCTTATACATATATTATGGACAATTGCACATGCCAGTATAATTTTACATACCAGTGGTGGAGCATACAAGAGACTTCCTCCTGTCAGGGCCAGGCACTTGAACCTTGACTTCAGAAGCTCAAATGTGCTCTCCACCACATTGCGTGTTGTTCTGTGCCCTTCGTTATATGCACGCTCTTCCACCATTGTGGGATTGGCAAATGGAGTCATTACCCATGGCGGTATGCCGTAACCTTGATCGGCTGCAAAGGAATGAGAGAAGATGTGTTGGTAAAGCTTGATAGTGGTTTGGAATATACCATGGCAGTTGTTAGTTGTAGGTGGAGTGGTGACTCAGGCTTGCTTGTGGTATAGTGTTTGTTCCTGCTTTTGTGAAATGGTTTCATAGGTCCCTGTTGATGGACATGACAATCTTGGGTTGTGGCTCAGGGCCATGGGACTTGTCATATTAATTCCAAACCTATGGTTAAACCATTTCAAAGATGTGTTGTGTAGTCCAGAATTGAGGCAGGGTCTATTGTTGGATGGAACCTACCACCTCCCTGCACCAAAGTGGTGTCAGATGTAGAGACACCATGGTAGCCCTACAAATCCAAACTGTGCCCTCCATGTTACCATGTGACAGTACGCATGCAGTGCAACACTTAGTGACCCTTTGTGGCAGATGATGGTTGTGCCAGCCATCAAGTGTCTGAGGGTGTGAATCACACATTTTGTAGGATGATCTAATTTGGTGCAGTTGAGTCTCCTAGCTTCCAGTCCATGATTTATCACAGACACTTTCAACACATGCACAGTGCAGGCTTTGGGAGGGGGCACACCTATTTTTCACATGGGTCCCTATGTACGGTGCATGAAAGGTTAGGTATGTCCTCTATACTACTGAGTCATGGCATCCATGATCTTTACAGTTTGGCACAAACCTTGCACCATGGTGGACCGTTTTTAGTGTACAGGATAGACATAGTGGTGTTAGGGGGCGCTAAGGGGTCCTGTGAGGTGGCACTGGAGTAGGTGCTGCACCATTTCTCATGATTCTGCCCCACTGTCTTTCATGGCAGGTGATCAGTATAGGGAAAGGTGCAGAATACATTGTGACGCGAAGGGTTAATTAGCTTGAACAGTGTAGATGAGCGTGATGCCTGCTGAAACCTGAAACAACATGGAAAAGTCCACAATGTCATTTTCAAGTTTGTTTTCCAACATTCCATAGATAAAATTATTCGCAGCTGCATGTGTAAGAAGCAGGATGTGTAGGAGAGAGAGACGAAGGTCGTCGCAACCCTGAGAACGGGAGTACAGGAAAAAGACGGAATAAAAACAATGGCTAGGGAGCGGCAGAGCAGCCAATGGACACGTGCTGATAACATAGCTAGAAGATGCGAGAAAGGGATAGAATCCAAGCTTCAGGTTATTTAAGCACTGAAGCGCTGGTGAGGGGATTGAAGCTCGCAGATGGGGTTCTGAAAGCTGCCATCGCCAGGCCCACAGTGCTGCCTCCCTGGTTTTGTTGTTCAGAGACCGTGACGCTCGAGGGAGAGGGAGGTCCAAGCGGGTGGTAGAGGGCTTCCCAGCATTTTGTGGATTAAGTTAAGTTCCACCCAGGGATGAAAGGCCTTTGTTTCTCTGCTTAATTATTATGATTGATTATTATGCTTGCACTATGTTTATAATCTGAAGTATTCAGCTCGTTTATATTTTGCTTCCTGAACATCTTAATGTGAGCTTGCTGCAGTAATTGATATATGCGTTTCATATACAGTTAATCAAAGCTTATATCTGTCAATGAACTCTTTGCTTATATATAAATAGATGTCAATGAACTCTTTGCTCATATATAAATAGATGCTCTTTGTCGTGTGCTCATATATAAATAGATGCTCTTTATTGCTATTTTTCATTCTACTTCGTTGATGTGCCAAATGCATACATTTACCTGAAATTCTAGTAAAGCTAAATTGTGTTCATAATTGTCGTGTGGTCCTTCATTGAGCGTCCTTATTGACTTATATCGAACAGATCAGGTGTCAATCAGTCACCTGGATAAGACAGCAGGTTACTTTGTATTCCTATGTGTACGACACAATGCAGCAGACGGTGTATGTGCACACATTACAGGTATGTCAGGTATGTGTAGATGATATGTAGTTGCTAATGGCACCACTTGGGTGGCATTTGATATAAGTGCTGCCAGAGGCTTTCACACCATGATTTACATAGGGATGTGCCTATGTGTGACTTTCTTTACATGGCCATGACCTATGCCATTGACATAGCTGAGCTATTCTTTGTTTGGTGTAATGTGTGTGGGATCTGTATTTAGTTGTCAACTAGTGGACACTTGTAGTGGTTTGTGGGCAGCTTTTGTATGCAAAGGGGACATAGCTGCACCTGTCCTCACATGGTGTGCCATTCAGGTTGTGGCTGTGTAATGTACATGTAGGTGTATGTGTTTGTTATGTGCAATGATTGCATTGTAGTGGGGCATGTTGCATATGTGTTGTTGCCTGTACATCTGTGTTCCCCTGCCCATGTGCATTTAGTGTGGTGGATGTCTTGTTTGTCCTACATGGTTGATGTGTTGTGTGTGTAATGATTGGTTTGGTGGCTTACCTACGAGTAGCCCATTGCCATATTGCCCATCCTGGAACCACTCTCTGATAGTGGAATGGCGGAATGTGGAGGCATCATGGACGCTGCCGGGATATTTTGCTAGGATGTTAGTCCACTGTGGCCTGCACATTGATCGAATGGGTGTGCTTGCGGTTCCTATATGGATGTTTGGTTGCCGCAGGTGGCACTAGTTGGACATGGGCATAGTCCATTGCACCCAGCACAAGTGGGAACTCAGCGATTTAGTAGAAACTTTTCTTGCTCTCCTGCTGCAGTTGCTGGGTGTTTAGAAAGCATATGCGGTAGGGTGTGAGTCATATGATTGCGTCCAGGACCTTAGTTAGGAAGACCGAGATGGATGGCTGGGACATACCAGGCACTTGTGCGCCTGTTATCTGAAAAGATCCAGACACCAGCATACGAAGGTCATCGAGGAGTTTTGTCATGGGAGGAATAGTTGTAGGAGTTTCTACCCTTGCTGTGATGTGTGACACAATGTGGTGCAGCAGGCATGCAATGGACTCCCAGTTCAGTCGGTACATCCTGATGACATCTTGTTCCCTGAGCCCAAGCACGGTAGTTCGCTGTCTGAAGATCCTCTCCTGCCTTCTGTGCTGCCTTTGTGGCTGATGTGGTGGTGTTTGGGGTTGCTGCGGTGGTGGTTGAGGGACCTGCTGTCTTCGCTGACATCTGCAGAAGACAGGGTCTATACATATTCTCATAGGAGGCAGGCTAATTAAAGACGAATGAATTGAGAGGAAGGGCCATGTGGGTGCAGGGTGAGCAGGGAGGGTGCCTTTGCCAATCAGACAATCATAGTACCCTATTCTTCCTCAGATCTTCCGCTCCCTCATCGATTCCCCCTCATCGCCTCCCCCTCTCTACCCTTCTGCTTTCGGCCTTCCTTCCTATCCTCTGCCAAATAGCCCTTCCTTACACTGTCCCCTCAGAACTTCATTTACCCTAATCTGTTGATCCTCGTCTCTTCCCCTACCTAACCATGTCCTTTCATCACTTTACAAAACAAACCTAGTGAGGCCAAGAGATATAAAAAAGACAGAGAAACCAAGACAAAAAAAGAGAGGGAGAGAACTAGAGGGCTGGAGAGGAGCAGGGGAGATGGGAGTGTAAAAAGGGGAAATAGTGGTATTCGGGAGTGGAAGAAACAGGAGTACCAGAAAAGAGAGACTAGGATACGATGAGACCAGATAGAGGGAATGAAGAATTGAGGACCAACATGGAAAAAAGGAAAATTGATAATGGGATGCAGAAGAGCTGGTCAACATGCGAGAGGGAAGGAGCTAGACATGTTTGGTGACAGGGAGAAGAATCAGAGCTTGATAGAAAGACACATTGAGCTTTTCAAGATATTTAAGGGAAGGCTCTAGCAAGCCACTCAGAGGCAATAAGCTGTCTACATCCCACACACAATGAGTCTTCCTAATAGACATATTCAATTGCGGGAGAGATAACTTGGTTTCTGGAAAGACAGATACCATGAGGTTTAGGGAAGCCAAACCTTTTATAAGAGTTTACAGTGGTTGAAGGGAAATGATTGATTAGCAGGCAGTGCATGAAAAGGATAACGACAAATACATGTAATTACTCTTTTGGAGTACTTGCCTCCTACTCAAAATTCTACCTCTGAAAATCAAATGTCTTTATGACTCATTCTTTTCCTCACACTGATTGCTCCAATTTGTCCGTTCAGCAATACTTGTTATGCTACTTGCATTAATTTCTGGAAGAGGTCCTATTTTATTATCCCTTTGCTTCACAAAATAATTCGACAGAAAACACTCACAATGCCAGTTGTAAAACCATATGTAAAAATTCTACAATAGTTGCAGCTAGAGGCCAAGTTATACTTTATGCACTGCTACCACTTATTTTCACAAAAAGTACTATTGTTTATTATTCTGCTTTAACCAATGTTTATGGGTATGTTGTAAATTTGGGTTTAAGTTCTGTGTTGGAAAAGCACCATGGAAGCTCACTCTTTGGCCCTTATTTATACTTTTTGGTGCAAAACTGCACTAAGGCAGTTTTGCACCAAAAGGTTTAGTACCGGCTTGTACCATTTCTGTGCACCAGCTGGGCACCATATTTATGGAATGGCGCAAGCCGATGCAAAGGGTAGGCTAGAGTAAAAAAAAAAAAAAGACTTTAGTCGGGTGGGGCTGGGAGTATGGAAGAAGAGGGTTTAGCACCCAAAAAATGACTTCAGGCAGGTTAGAGTAATACAAATGACTCTTAACCAGATTAGCATCATTTTATGGTGCTAAACCTACCAGCCACATGACTCCCGCCTTAGAAAAGTCGGGAGCCATGCCCACCATCCCAATGGCCAGCATAGGGGACAAGTGTCCCCTGGGCATGGCCATTGCACCCTGTGCCATGTATGGGGGCCCATTTCAGGGCCCCCTATGGCACTTTAAAAAATAAAATGCATTACTTACCTGTACTTACCTGGGATTGGGTCCCCATCCTCCGCAGTTCCTCTGGTGTGGGTGCCCCTGGGGCCTGGGGAGGGCACCTGTGGGCTTATTCCATGGTGTTCCACCATGGAAATAGGGCCACAGGTCCCCTAACACCTGCCCTGACCCAGGAGTTAAAAAACGGGGCACAGCAAGCTTTGCACCATTTTTTTGCCCCTCCTCCCTCCTGTGCACCATTTTTGCACAGGAGTATAAATATGACGTTAAGATCATAGAGTAATTTTTTGCACGCGAATGACTACCTTGCATCTCATTAAGGCAAGGTCGGTTTCCACTTCCAAAAAAATGACTTTAACTCCATACATTTGGCCCTAGATGGGTCTAGCACCAAAGTATAAATATGGAGTTAGTTTTGCACCGAATTAGAGAAAAAAAAATGACGCTAATTCGGTGCAAACAGAGTATAAATATGCCCCTTTGTGTTTGGTTTCTATGCTTTATGTATGTCTCTTTATCCAATATCTTTTCAAATGTGGGTAAGATTTCAAGCTGGAGGGACAAATCAAATAAAAACCATGATTACTGGATATAAGGTGTAACACGGAGTTATCTATCATGTAGGTCCATGTAGTATATATCCCACTTCCTATCTCTTCTGTTGCATGTACTTAGAGCATCCTTCCTACAGAACACCATGGCGGCTCTCTCCTTCACTAACACCCCATCTTGAAAATAGTGTAACGGAATTATATGCATGTGAGTGCAGAGTGAAAATACCTAATTTTACCTCAGCTATGCTACCTATCACCACTTTTCGAAACTCCCTTTGGGAAAGGACGCTCATATATTTCGCAATCATTTTTAAAATCATGTACAACTGGCCTAGTGTATTTTAGAATTAAAAAAACACTGATAATGCCAGACACTAGAAAATATTCCACGTGCTGTCAGCTCTACTGGCCCAATATATTTTAAAATGCAACGTTTACCATACATCTTGCTAATTTTCCTTGCTAATTTTCTTTAATGGAGAGTCTAGCACCTCCTGTAAATGTTATCAAGCAGTTTTGCTGAGATCATTCCTACTTGCGAGGTGTGCTTTAAAATACACTGTTCACCAAATATTATCCAGGTAAATGACCCACTCCAGCATTATAGATTGGCCCAGAACAGTAAAAGAAGGCCCCAAAAGTATTTTTCCACTAAGTTCTGAAGATGGCCCGGCCCGCACTGGTCGATATCTTAGCCCCTCACAAAGTTCGAGTCTAGTTACGCCCCTGCATCTACATCCAAAGGTATTGAACAGATCTTTTTGTAGCCATAATGTAAATACACTTGTATGCATTGGGTAATAACACACACAGCACAATATGCTGTACGTGTGATAGAGCAAAGCTATGAGCTTGCAGACACAAACAAGTTCGCATCAGTAATCACAAAACAACCCACAGCTGAGGCAGCCAGAAGGCCTGGAGCACAAGCAGGCTGGGGCCTTTGTCTACAAGACATCTCTGCGGCGCATGTGGGGAGAAAATGCAAAATGGGGTTGTACAAACGTCAGATTGGAAAGGTGCTGCCAATATGTATTCAGATTGCGATTTTTCGAATTTGAGAGTGAAAGACCTGTTCAAATAAACTTATATATCGTACTCACCAGGGTGTGGAGCCCCTGTCCTGCGCGGCCTTATGTCTTTAATTTGAGCGATCATTTACTGTGTGAGAAAAGACACTAGCTTCTTGTGACAGTGTGACTTTGACCACGGGGTCCTTGTTGTTCAACACACCAACATTTTAGTTATAGCCTGCCCTTCGGTAAATTCGTTTGCAGGTCTGCCACGGTTTCCTGCAGTTGTACGGAGAATTCAGTTTCTCTTAATCAGAAATAGCACCCCTCTAACTCACACTCTGTTTATCAGGTGGTTCCCGAGGAGGCGTACCTCTCAGGACCTTACACATGTTGAATTACATCTCATGAATAGTCACCAACACTGTCTCTATAACACACGAGTGCCCACAGAAGAGCTGAACGCCTCAGCCAACCCCCTCTACAAATCCTTGCACTGTTCTCATAATGCTCAGGCATGTTCCACCCAAACTCTATAATGAGGCAGGCAGTCCTTAGGGGACAAGCTATCTCCTTTCAAACAGGTGCTCAGAAACATAGAAAGAACGAGACCGGAGATCTCACGGACAACATCTGGGCGTTGGAGCGTGAACTTACATCTTCCCCTTCTGACGAAATATTGCAGCACGCCTTGATCAGCTGCAACTTTTGTAGCATCAGAAACTACTGCATACTGCTGCCCTAGCCCATACTAAACCCCAATATGCATTATATACACTGAGCAATAAAGTTGTTAAACTCCTGTATTAGGTTGCCAAGAGGGACCTGGAGAGCAGATTGGACCCTTCTTAATGCTGCTGGGCATACAGATGCCCACCAAATCGCACAGGAATTTGCGGCTCATTTTAAGTACTATAAGTCCTTATATTCAGAAATAATTCTTTCAGAGGCTGAATGTGATTGACCCATTGTTGAGGACTTGGTATCTCGCCTTCCTGCGGAAGCAAGCCAGGCATAAGATCCCCCGTCGAGTGTAGAGGGACATCGCAGTGCAATTGCCACTGTTCCTCTGGTGGAAGGCCACTGGTCCAAATTGATTGAGATGCCTTTAAAAAATATGGGGGCAGATTTATTCATTGGCCGTTCATGATGCACTTGCTCAAACATATGGACATTGGTCCTCTTTTTCGGAGATATGCCCCAGTTCTGTATAAGCATCACTAGGCACGAGTGACAGTGAATGGAGTCAGGTCCTCTCCCTTCTCGATTGAACGCAAAACCAGACAGGGCTATCTCTTGTCACCCATTCTCTTTGCCCTTACCACTGAACCCTTGGCAGAATGGGTTCAGAGAGATGCACAATTACTTGGGTTTCACTGGGCGACTATTGGGGAGAACATGATATCACTTTTGGCCAACAACATCCTCCTTTTTGTTGGTGACCTGGAGACTTCTATCCCCAGACTGATGCGAATGTTGAGAATAATTGGGCGTGCATCGGGTGTGAGTGTCAGTTGTCCCAGATCTAGCTAAGTAGAGTTTATGGAGTAGCAAGTTCACATCAATATTCTTTCCAACCTAATGAGGATGGACATCTCCACATGCACACAGAGGGTTTGGATATAAACATTGTGCCTCCAATCTCCAATGCGAAACATGAGATGGAAGCATGGTGCACCCTTACTCTCTTTTTTTCAGCTCTTTGCAGTCAGCCATCCCGTGGTTCCTCTGGGTGGGTGAACAGGTGCACACAGATGGTGTGTTTCGTCCCCCTACGCTGGAGGTCTTGGTGTTGCTGATATTCAGCTGTTTTATTGCACTCAGCTGTATTATTGGGCTAGCCAGCTACTTCCTATTAATGAATGGCTACACGCCAATTGTGATGACCCTGGAATCGCCCTGGAGTTACATTGCCTAAAAAAATATGGTGTGCTCAACCTACTATATGGCAGCCTACCACAACAGGGACTTCCCCCACCTCAGTGAGGTTGCTGCAATGTTGGTACCAGGCATTGCAATTAACTAAATAGGAGATAGTTCTGATGGTGAAACGCTGCTGTGACCCTGTACTTGGTTGAAGCATATAGTGGTGTAGCAGACTTACAAGCCTGGAACAATATTGGTATTTGAACTCTTGGTGATTTATGGTCTGGAGTCCATATAAGACCACACTCAAATTTCACAGAAGCGTATGCTATGCATAACTCCCAATTCTAGTATCTAGCCTCTCCAATTCCATCACACTCTACATGTACACATGGAAGACACTGTAACCCTCACTGAGGTCAGTCCTTTAGAGGCATGGATTGCAATGGTGCCCCTTACGAGGAAGTGGATCCCTCAGAACGCTTGTAAACAATATCCCCAATCCTCTTCTACAAGTACGAGGCAAATGGTCACTGGACTTTATTCCGCTTATGGATGAAGATTGGGTTGAGGCAAGGATGGCACCCAGGATCCTTGCTGTGTCCATGAGAATGGAGTTGATCCACCTGAAATACTTACACCGGATGTATTACAGTCCAACCAGACTGTCCAGAATGAAGGGAAGCCTCGATCTCCATGGCCTGAGGTGTAGGGTGGGACTTGGTACATTCTATCACAAGATCTAGGAATGTAATGTGATTCAATGATACTGGTTTGTAATACATTCAACACTATGTCATATTGTGGGCAGGGCCATCATACCTGATGCAAAAATGGCCTTCTTAGGCTTGATGAATGAATGGGGTAGCATACGTGAAACTAGATAATTCGTGGCTATCCGCCTGCTTATAGCCAAGACGGATATTGTCCCTTACTGGCACTCAGACAGGGCTTCCCCACTGAGAGACTGGATCAGGGGGCCAAAGCAGAAGAGTATGTTTATAAATCTAGAGGATGTCTACAGAAATATCCAAAAATATGGGGTGTGTGGTGGTCGCTTTCCCAAGCTTTGGATTCTTAGTTAAGGTTGTCAATGTCATGATCCAGAGGTTTCAATATGTACCAATTGACATGATCCCATGTAGCTGCTGTTGGCTGTTTGCTGGGTGCCTCGCTGAAGGCACAGGCTCCGAGCCTGCCCTGCGCCAATCCTAACACTGCTCTCATGCTGCTGGCAGCATGAGAGCAGCATCAGGATTGGCCTGAGTGCTCTCGACTTGCGGTCCCAGGCAGACTGGAAGCCTGTGCCTGCTCTCTCGAACCCAGCAACATGAGACAGCTCAGTGCGGATGTGTGTTTGGCCGTCCATATGCGCACTGAGGGGAGTGCACCTACCAGTCCCCCTGGTGCCTGCCAACCCCTTGGCCCGCCCCAAAAATAAAACGATAGTACACATAGGCCCAGATTTGCAAGAAAGTGACTCTTTGGTCCTGATGCGCCACTTTTCTTGTGTCGCCCTTGCCTCACGTACCAACCCCATGGTTGCACCGTATTTACAATACGGTGCACCATTGTGGTAATTTCTACAATAGCGTCACAATTTATGACTCTTTTGTGGCACTTTTCAGCATTAGCGCCATCAATTATGGCGCTAGTGCAGCAAAACACTAGGGAAGCCCATAGGTTATTATGGGTCTGTCACTTTAACGCCTGCCCTGTACAGGTGCTAAAAATGACGGAAAAAATGATGCAGTGAAATCTTTCACTGTGCCTTTTTTTGGGTCTTCTCACGGCGGAATGCCCCACTTGCATACATTATGCCTGGCACAGGCATAATGTGACGCAAGGGGTTACAAAGTAGCGCAATGCAAGCATTCTGCCACTTTGTAAAAATGGCGCTGGGGAATGGCCTTCTTAATGCCACATTAGCATAAAAAACGATGCTAGTGTGGTGCAAGGAACCGCAAGGGCATTGTAGATCTGGCCCATAGTTTAGCACCGTTTTATTTTCCAGCTGCTGCTGCTGGCAGGATGCGATGCTGCTCCACCATAGTGAAGGAGCCACCGCTGTGTAATAGTGTAGATGGGTATGTTGAGGAAATTATGGTTATACATAAGAACTCTATTTAGTGCACAATGGACCTCTCTGTATTCTTCATTCCAGTCCATGCTTCTGGAAGCTCCCTGACAATATGTCTCCATAATCACATTGTAGGAAAGTACACTTTTTCCTGGCATGGTTACCCCCAAATTCTGTCATTTGTCAGTGTGTTTGACTGTTTTCAGTGGGATCCTGCTAACCAGGACCCCAGTGATTATGCTCTCTCCCTTTAAACTTGGTTACTTGAACCACATACACCCCACATTTGGCATACTGGTGCCCCCATGTAAGTCCCTAGTATATGCTACCCAGTTACCCAGGGCATTAGGGTACCAGGCGATCTCCATAGGCTGCAGCATGTATTATGCCACCCATGGGGAACCCATGCAAAGTGTGTCTGCACTCCTGCCATTGCAGCCTGCGTGAAAGGGTGCATGCACCTTTTTACACTACAGGTCACTGTCAGTCACCCCTATGGTAGGTCCTCCTATCCCAGAGGGCAGGGTGCAAGTATCTGTATGTGAGGGCAACCCTGCACTAACAGAGGTGCCCCCACGAACTCCAGCTCCATTTTTCTGGACCTTGTGAGTGCGAGGACACCATTTTATGCGTGTACTGGGTATAAGTCACTACCTATGTCCAGCTACATAATGGTAACTCCAAACCAGAGGAGGCCCAGTGGGGCTACATACTGAGGTGGATTGAGTCTGGGAGTGTTGTGGGAGTACAACCTAAGGTGAATCCTGCAGTCCCATGCTGACTGCAGATCCTGTGTGCTATGTAGTGACTTGTGGTGTGGCGGTCTATGAACACACAGATGGCGGGGACTGATGTTGGACCTAGCCAAGTCAAGCAGTGAGACCCCCGATCCATCCAGAGCATACCCTGGGGTGTACGAGCTTATTGTGCCCGGACTGTGCGCCCCCCCCGTCTTCCCCTCTACCGCCCCCCTAATACCAGCTAATAGAGGTGCAGGACGTACTGGTGCGCGAGCTGTGGGATTCGGTGGGCCAAGACATGTCTGAAGAATGCACTCAACATGCTCTGTAAACCCCTGACGAGGCCGGGCCCCGGGGGAACTACCGTTTACAGCGTTGGGTTTGCTCCTATGTAGTACCCGCGGAGCTCACATATGGTGGCGCAGGTGCCCTTGGAACTCTGATCCTCTGAGACAAATGAGGTAAGGTGGTAGAGCCACAAATGTTGTTGCTGGCAGTAGAGCGGACTAGGCTTACCTGGCGTGGTGATTCCGGGAGAGTTGGTGAGGGGCCCTGCCCTGGGGGATGTGAAAACTGCAGTGCCGGTGTCGTGCATCGCATTAGAACTGCTGCAATTGAGGTGGAGAGTCCATCCTCCCCCTTCCTCTCACTGCCTCTCCTCCATCTTCCCGCCTGCGGTCCAGGGGGATCAAACACTGTTTGTCCTAGGTGGCCCGACTCCTCCTTTCTTATCTTCCTCGCCCTGTGGGGTGCATATTTGGAGTGGCCCCAGTGATACACTTGTTGGAGGGTTGCTGTTCGGTGACTGGGGTGCCTGACTGCTTCCCTTCCCCTGCTTTTCGGGACACTAATCCTAGAGCCATGTTGGGGAATACTATTGACTGCTGTGAGGAGCTTTGGCTGACAAATTCTTCCTTTCGCCCTTGGTGTGGGAGCCTTGGGATTCTAATGACCAAGGAAATACTGGCCATTGTTGCTCTGGAAGTACGCTCTTTGGAGCGCTGGCCTTTCCTCTTTCCCACATTACCTCCCTGCTGTTGTACTTGGCAGCGGCAGTGCATGCTATATTGAGTATCTTACTCTGCTTTTAAAATGGCTAATGATAAGGAATCTAAACCACCTCTTCAGGTCAACATTAACAGCCGTACCAGGGCAGTTGACCCTCCCCTATATGACTCTGCAGCCCCTTCATTGCCTGATAACACAGCCCTACTAGCGGCACCTTGAACATCAAGGACGGTCCTAGAATCTAGGATTGGTAAAATCCAGTCTGAGGTGCCACTTTTGAGGCAAGATTTCCAAAATGTCACAGATCTCGTGCTAGCTGCAAAGCATAGGGTGTCCAAACTTGAAGGTACAATGGATTCCCTTGGGAAGGTCCTGGCGGAGTTGAAGGCGATCACTAAGGATCTAGGGGCTTATTAAAAAGCCCTGTGCGTCGCTGGTGCGTCACTTTTTGTGAGTAATTGTGTTTGGTTTACAAAGAGTAGATGCTCACTGCAACTGGTGGGAGGTGGGGAGAGGGGCTTGGAGGTATGTTTTGGGGTTCATTATCTTTTTGCTGTATTGTTGGTTGAAAGCAATAGATCAAATATTGTAGTGTACAGTCCCAGAGTGCGTCATCCATCAGGTTATAGACACAATGAAATCCATGATATAGGGTAGGCCCCTGGGTGACACACAATTTTCTGTATTGTCCTGGAATGTCAATGGTCTGGGCAACAAGGATTAGTGACACAATACATACGCAGACTTTGGAGTATTGTGTTCCAACTTCAAGAAACACATTTGCAAGGGACTTACTGCCCATTTCGTAAAAAAGGTGCATACCCCACTTTGGAGTATAGAGGATTTACTTCTGTGTCAAGAGGGGTAGCTGTATTGATACAGAAGACCCCTCAGTTTTGGATTACCCAGGCGTGGGCTGGTCCCAATGTCACGTATATCAGAGTTCAGGAAAAGTGGGGAAGGACGGACAATGCCTTAGTTAGGGCCTGATTTAGAGTTTGGCAGATGGGTTACTCCACCACAAATATGACAGATAACCCATCTGCCATTTTACAATCTCCATAGGCCATAATGGGATCATAATACAATGGATGGGATATCCGTCTCGTTTGTGATGAGTAACCCCCAGCGCCAAACTCCAAATCAGGCCCTTAATGTTTATTCCTCCAGATTGCAAGCTCCCATACTTATGGAGGCATCTTTCTCTGTACACATTTTAGGAGGGAATTTCAATGATGTCATGGCCTCCGACTTGGATAATTTTAGGGAAGTGGTAATATGGACCCATGGGTGGCTTTGGGGCTACATTGGGGCTCTCATACTTTTCCGGGGAGCATGCTTTTGTTTCTAGACTTGACTATGTCTTTGTGCCAGTGAGTGAAGTTGGGGTGGTCATCAGAGCAGAACATTTAGCACGGGGATTATCAGATCCTTCCCCGTACTCCCACAACACTCCCAGACTCCATCCCCTAGCGCAATGCAAGCATTCTGCCACTTTGTAAAAATGGCGCTGTGGAATGGCCTTCTTAATGCCACATTAGCATAAAAAACGATGCTAGTGTGGTGCAAGGAACCGCAAGGGCATTGTAGATCTGGCCCATAGTTTAGCACCGTTTTATTTTTCAAGTTTCCAGCTGCTGCTGCTGGCAGGATGCGATGCTCCTCCACCATAGTGAAGGAGCCACCGCTGTGTAATAGTGTAGATGGGTATGTTAAGGAAATTATGGTTATACATAAGAACTCTATTTAGTGCACAATGGCACTCTCTGTATTCTTCATTCCAGTCCATGCTTCTGGAAGCTCCCTGACAATATGTCTCCATAATCACATTGTAGGAAAGTACACTTTTTCCTGGCATGGTTACCCCCAAATTCTGTCATTTGTCAGTGTGTTTGACTGTTTTCAGTGGGATCCTGCTAACCAGGACCCCAGTGATTATGCTCTCTCCCTTTAAACTTGGTTACTTAAACCACATACACCCCACATTTGGCATACTGGTGCCCCCATGTAAGTCCCTAGTATATGCTACCCAGTTACCCAGGGCATTAGGGTACCAGGCGATCTCCATAGGCTGCAGCATGTATTATGCCACCCATGGGGAACCCATGCAAAGTGTGTCTGCACTCCTGCCATTGCAGCCTGCGTGAAAGGGTGCATGCACCTTTTTACACTACAGGTCACTGTCAGTCACCCCTATGGTAGGTCCTCCTATCCCAGAGGGCAGGGTGCAAGTATCTGTATGTGAGGGCAACCCTGCACTAACAGAGGTGCCCCCACGAACTCCAGCTCCATTTTTCTGGACCTTGTGAGTGCGAGGACACCATTTTATGCGTGTACTGGGTATAAGTCACTACCTATGTCCAGCTACATAATGGTAACTCCAAACCAGAGGAGGCCCAGTGGGGCTACATACTGAGGTGGATTGAGTCTGGGAGTGTTGTGGGAGTACAACCTAAGGTGAATCCTGCAGTCCCATGCTGACTGCAGATCCTGTGTGCTATGTAGTGACTTGTGGTGTGGCGGTCTATGAACACACAGATGGCGGGGACTGATGTTGGACCTAGCCAAGTCAAGCAGTGAGACCCCCGATCCATCCAGAGCATACCCTGGGGTGTACGAGCTTATTGTGCCCGGACTGTGCGCCCCCCCCGTCTTCCCCTCTTCCGCCCCCCTAATACCAGCTAATAGAGGTGCAGGACGTACTGGTGCGTGAGCTGTGGGATTCGGTGGGCCAAGACATGTCTGAAGAATGCACTCAACATGCTCTGTAAACCCCTGACGAGGCCGGGCCCCGGGGGAACAACCTTTTACAGCGTTAGGTTTGCTCCTATGTAGTACCCGCGGAGCTCACATATGGTGGCGCAGGTGCCCTTGGAACTCTGATCCTCTGAGACAAATGAGGTAAGGTGGTAGAGCCACAAATGTTGTTGCTGGCAGTAGAGCGGACTAGGCTTACCTGGCGTGGTGATTCCGGGAGAGTTGGTGAGGGGCCCTGCCCTGGGGGATGTGAAAACTGCAGTGCCGGTGTCGTGCATCGCATTAGAACTGCTGCAATTGAGGTGGAGAGTCCATCCTCCCCCTTCCTCTCACTGCCTCTCCTCCATCTTCCCGCCTGCGGTCCAGGGGGATCAAACACTGTTTGTCCTAGGTGGCCCGACTCCTCCTTTCTTATCTTCCTCGCCCTGTGGGGTGCATATTTGGAGTGGCCCCAGTGATACACTTGTTGGAGGGTTGCTGTTCGGTGACTGGGGTGCCTGACTGCTTCCCTTCCCCTGCTTTTCGGGACACTAATCCTAGAGCCATGTTGGGGAATACTATTGACTGCTGTGAGGAGCTTTGGCTGACAAATTCTTCCTTTCGCCCTTGGTGTGGGAGCCTTGGGATTCTAATGACCAAGGAAATACTGGCCATTGTTGCTCTGGAAGTACGCTCTTTGGAGCGCTGGCCTTTCCTCTTTCCCACATTACCTCCCTGCTGTTGTACTTGGCAGCGGCAGTGCATGCTATATTGAGTATCTTACTCTGCTTTTAAAATGGCTAATGATAAGGAATCTAAACCACCTCTTCAGGTCAACATTAACAGCCGTACCAGGGCAGTTGACCCTCCCCTATATGACTCTGCAGCCCCTTCATTGCCTGATAACACAGCCCTACTAGCGGCACCTTGAACATCAAGGACGGCCCTAGAATCTAGGATTGGTAAAATCCAGTCTGAGGTGCCACTTTTGAGGCAAGATTTCCAAAATGTCACAGATCTCGTGCTAGCTGCAAAGCATAGGGTGTCCAAACTTGAAGATACAATGGATTCCCTTGGGAAGGTCCTGGCGGAGTTGAAGGCGATCACTAAGGATCTAGGGGCTTATTAAAAAGCCCTGTGCGTCGCTGGTGCGTCACTTTTTGTGAGTAATTGTGTTTGGTTTACAAAGAGTAGATGCTCACTGCAACTGGTGGGAGGTGGGGAGAGGGGCTTGGGGGTATGTTTTGGGGTTCATTATCTTTTTGCTGTATTGTTGGTTGAAAGCAATAGATCAAATATTGTAGTGTACAGTCCCAGAGTGCGTCATCCATCAGGTTATAGACACAATGAAATCCATGATATAGGGTAGGCCCCTGGGTGACACACAATTTTCTGTATTGTCCTGGAATGTCAATGGTCTGGGCAACAAGGATTAGTGACACAATACATACGCAGACTTTGGAGTATTGTGTTCCAACTTCAAGAAACACATTTGCAAGGGACTTACTGCCCATTTCGTAAAAAAGGTGCATACCCCACTTTGGAGTATAGAGGATTTACTTCTGTGTCAAGAGGGGTAGCTGTATTGATACAGAAGACCCCTCAGTTTTGGATTACCCAGGCGTGGGCTGGTCCCAATGGCACGTATATCAGAGTTCAGGAAAAGTGGGGAAGGACGGACAATGCCTTAGTTAGGGCCTGATTTAGAGTTTGGCAGATGGGTTACTCCACCACAAATATGACAGATAACCCATCTGCCATTTTACAATCTCCATAGGCCATAATGGGATCATAATACAATGGATGGGATATCCGTCTCGTTTGTGATGAGTAACCCCCAGCGCCAAACTCCAAATCAGGCCCTTAATGTTTATTCCTCCAGATTGCAAGCTCCCATACTTATGGAGGCATCTTTCTCTGTACACATTTTAGGAGGGAATTTCAATGATGTCATGGCCTCCGACTTGGATAATTTTAGGGAAGTGGTAACATGGACCCATGGGTGGCTTTGGGGCTACATTGGGGCTCTCATACTTTTCCGGGGAGCATGCTTTTTTTTCTAGACTTGACTATGTCTTTGTGCCAGTGAGTGAAGTGGGGGTGGTCATCAGAGCAGAACATTTAGCACGGGGATTATCAGATCCTTCCCCGCTCTGGGTTTCCGTGGGGGGGGAGAGGCAATTAGGGGTTCAAGGGATGAAAGTTGAACGCCTGGGACCTGAGAGATGTAGATGTGGTGTGAGAAATACAAATTGACATGGAACTGTACTTCTCTGAAAACGTGGGCTCAGTGGAATCCGCCCTGGCACTCTGGGAGGCATATAAAGCAGTTCTTCAGAACCGACCACAGAAAATACACGCAAATATAAAAAGGCGCGAGGTGGAACAGATTGAGAAGCTAGAACACCAGTTGCAAACCCTGAAAGCTACACACTAGGGTCATCCTATACCGCAGATTCTCCTACAACATGAGGTGCTGAAAACAGAATACTAGGAACTAGCCCTGGTATAGGCGAGGCAGAATCAACTGGCCACCCATCACCATCTCTATGATACTGGTGATAAGATGGGCAAACTGCTGGTGTGGGTCAGCAAAAGAGAGTCAGAGCCTCGCTGGATGGGCACCATCATGGCAACCATGGGAGAGTCCTATACTACTGACACCCAAATAGTGGGGGAATTTGCCTGAAATGTGGAGTTCCACAGAGCGTGTTCGCTGGTGGGAGCTGCCCAAATCCAGGATTTTCTTGCAACATTGGCAATTCTGGTTCTCTCCATGGAAGACTGCGTGGATCTTGAAGGGGAAATAGACCTCTGCGAAGTACTGACTGCCATCATGATGCTTAAACCTGGGAAGACCCATGGGCCTAATGGTCTCATGGCTAAGTTTTTTAGGAGGTACGTGTGCACTTTAGGACCCCATCTCCTGAAACCGTTTCAGGAGGTGAGGGACCAAGGATGCTGCCACCGGACCTCCAGTGCAATATACAAGAAGGGCAAACCTGGAACCAGTTGTGATTCCTATTGCCCTATTTCCCTCTTAAATGTAGACACTAAGGTGCTGCCCATGATCCTGGTGACTAGGCTGATCAAAATTATAGCTAAACTGATACATGGAACCCAGTCAGTCTTCATGCCCCACAGATCAACTCCAACCTGTGATGGCTGCACAACTGGCTGGTAGAGGTGTGAGGTAGGGAGAGGCCCCATGTCTGTCTTTCGCTAGATGCGGAGAAAGCATTTTGTGGTATTCATCGACCTTATTTACGGCAAATGCTAGAGAAATTTAGTTTTGGTACTAGATAGAGGCAGTGAGTGGCATTACTATATCAAGCCCCAGCTGCCATGGTGACAGTGGATGGGGTCCTCTCGAAGATGTTCCCCATTGAGCGGGGGATAGGGAAAGGATGCCCCATGGTTATCCTCTCCTCTTTGTGGTCACGCTGGAACCATTATGATACATGATCTGTGCTCACCCTTCTATTCTGGGATTCAGAGTCTCGGAATCCAGCCCGTTGGAAGAGAAAATCTTTTTCTACACAGATGACATCTTCCTTTATGTCATGCAATGTCATACCACGATCCCAATAATATTCCAGACCATAGAGTCATTTGGTAGCTGCTCATGTTATAAAATAAATTGCTGGAAATCTGTGCTATTCCAGTCATATGGCCCCTCTGACACTGTTGCCTTGCTGGGTAGACTGCGACTTGAAACAGTGAGTTTCAAATACTTAGGTATTCATGTCATGTGTGATAAAGATTTATGTCTGGATTCAAACCTTCGGAAGGTGTACACTATCTTTCAGGGAGATGCAGAATGCTGGTATGGGGTGCTCCTGACTGCCACTATCTTTAAGATGACTACACTCCCCAAGCTATTATGTAGCCTTCAAAATATGTACTATACTATCCTAAGGGAGATGTTTAACAAAATAGACAGAGGCGTGAGGGTGCTACTGTAAAGTGGAAGGCCCCCGAGGGTGCACTGTGGACGCTCCAGCGGAAATCTTACATTAGGGCGATATCACTTCTGGATGTGCGGGCCTATTATTGGACTGCCCACCTGATATCCATTAATGACTGGATGTTTGCACCACAGGATAACCCAGCCTACATTTTGGAGAGCGCCCGCTACCGCCACGTTCTGCCCTACACTTTATATATGATGGTGCCATTTCAGGTAGGTTTCTGCCAGCAATGCAAGTGATGTTGGGAGTGTGGTTAAGAGTCCAAGACTATGGGTTTGGCGTCCAAGGAAACACCATTGTTAGAAAGGGGTATGATGAAAGAGTTGGGGAAATTACGAGTGTTTGAGCCCTGGAACTTGATCGGTAACTCTAAAATAGGTGATGAACAGGAAGATGGGGCCTTCATGCGCATCCCCTCTCAATGGCAGGAATGCCACCTTCACCAAAAACAGTACTTGAAATTTGTGCAACTCGGGCATGCATAGATGGCTGAGGGGTTAGATGTGGTAGACATACTTGACTATGCCCCACCTGAAGGTAGGTTGCATATGGAGGAATTAGGGAGTAAGGCCATCTCACACACTCACAAAATTATCAACAATACCATTCCTGAGATATTAGGGGCCTGATTTAGATCTCAGCAGAGGGAATACTCTGTCACAAACGTGACGGATATCCCGTCTGCTGTAGTACTATCCCTATAGGATATAAAGGGATTGTAATACAGCGGACGGGATAACCGTCACTTCTGTGATGGAGTATTTCCCTCCTCTGAGATCTAAATCAGGCCCTAGGTTAATTGTGACAGAAATGGGTAATGGATATTGAGGGGATTGATCACACTGATTGGGTGGCAGCATTAATGCAACCCCGGGAAGTAGCAATAAAGTCAAAGCTCTGACTAATGCAGTTTAAGGGGCTCCAGCGGATCTATTATGATCATGCCAGGCTGCATAGAATGGGGAGGGTGGCCTCCCTTGAGTGTTTGAGATGTATGGGGGCCAGAGACGACTTCTTGCACACACTTTGGAACTGTACCGTCATCCAGATTTATTGACCCAGAATTTCCATGAACAGGCTATCTTAGCGGTAGATATGCCAATTGACCTGACATATGTCCTTTTGGAAATACCAATGGAGATAGACGTCCCAAGAGCCCTACTCCTGTTCTGTGATCTGGGTTTTATTGTGGCGAAAAGAGATGTACCCAAATTTTGGGGTGGACATGAGGTTCCCATGCTGCTTGAATGGAATGCGGGTAGGGATATGTACATGGTCACTGAGTGAGTAACACTTATGAGATGGGAATGCCCCCGTAAATTTGGCAAAGTATGGGGACCCTGGCTATGCTACTATGATTTGGGGCCTGAGGCAGATGAAATTGACAATTTGCAACTGGGAAGCATGGATGCTTTGTCTGGTGTGCCTGGATAGAGATGCACCTCAGGATGAGTGCCCGGTGGTGTTTTTTTTCCTTGTTGTTGAGCACTCTATGTTGTGGTCACTGATGAGACAGCTGTCTTGGGATAATTTCCTCTCTCCTTCTCTCCACCAGGAAGGGCAGGGACACACCTTCCTGCACCACTGGGAAAGGGCATTAATGTAACATGTTTCATTGCTTCTGATGAAATGGACATTGCACACTCGCTACATTAAAATATATATCCTTTGGAAGCACTGTTTTGGATGATCTATGATGTTTTAATATTCTGTTATGTATGAAAAAGAAATAAAGATATATTATTAAAAGAGAATGCTCTTCTACAGCTTGCCAGGTAATGTGTTCTGCTTTCTTGAATCTGGAAATCCATGCCTCTAGAACTATTTGCTGCTTTCAACATCATGAAGCACATCTCTCTGATCAGCAGCCTGCAAGCTAGAGTGGTTAGTTAATTAGGGGTTTACCTTCTACTTCTTGGACCCCTAGCAATTGCAACACATTGGGAGATCTTTGTCCAGTCTGGTCAGCTTAGAAAACTTTGTTGCTCTTGAGGCCATACTGTCCCCTTCAACGTTGCATCTCTATATATGGAACCACTGGGGGACAGCCTTAGTAAATCTGGGGTCCAGTATCATCAATATGCTGATGATACCCAAGTTTATCACAAGATCTTGTCTACATAAGCTATCTCTCACCTCTGGAGACTGTACAGCAGTGGTTCCCAACCTTTTGACTCCTGAGGACCCCCAATAAATCATAACTGGAAGCCGGGGACCCCTAGCAATTTGTACGATTTAAATTTCAAACATTAAAACAGTAATTTGCAAAAAATATAACAAGTACACACCAAACAAATACTCAAATTACTATAGATAAAATTCTTTTATATTAAAAAAATATGCAAAAATCAAAACATTTTATTGGGAAGGTTGGTGCTGCATCTCTGCAACTACCTTTTCAATGTTTGGTTTTATTTAGGAAAAGTGAATCCTCAGGTCAGATTCTACATTTCCGGAGTGATTTCTGTTTTTATTTTTAACGTATGTAAGATCTGAGAAAGCTTTTTTCACATAACTAAGTGAATGGGAAAGGAAGTAAACCAGGAGGGCCTCTCAACTCTCCCTAGCCTTTCTGTCACATGTACTTGATTTGTTTTATAGCACCTCTCATACCACTGTAGGGTGTCAGGGCACTTTACAGGGGACTACAAGGTTTAGGGTTCACATGTCATCCACACTGGTAGGCATTTTCTACCACACTGGTAGGCATCTTCGTCTGGAGAAGCACAAACTTAGGATTCAAAACCCAGCACAGTGATTAGCGATGACATTAGCAATAAGAATGTATTTCTACACAAGCAAACCTTTTTTTGCAGCATAAGGAAAACAAAAGTCTAGGAAAAAATCAACGTTCTAATTTGTGCCATGCGGTTTGCATGCAGCTCTTTAATAGCAGTTCATAGCTCAATGTGCTAGATTACGATTAGGAACTGCACAGTAACGAAAGAATCTCGGGGACAAAAGCAGTAACCCACTGTGCCATGCACATAAAATACTGTTCTTTGCATGATACACGTTCTTTGCAGCAGGCATATTAACCATCTGCGCTACCTTTGAGTCAAAACTCCCACTAGACAAAACTCCCATCTCTCTCCAGCAGATACATTAATCACTTTAGTTAGCTTGACACTTTCCTTTTTGCAGTGCAAGGACCTTTGCAGTGCGCTTAAAACTGCTCAACAAAGGAAGTAATAAATATGAAAATACACACACTCTCAGAGTCCCCAGCTGATGAAGTGCCTTCCTCCCAGCCCAGGCCTGCGGACCCCCTGGGAATGTGTCACGGACCCCTGGGGGTCCCCGGACCACAGGTTGGGAACCACTGCTGTACAGAGTTTAATGGCTACTTTTAATCTAACCTCAACCCTCAAAAATGGGGTTCATACTAAACTCCCCCTTGACTGTGTTCTGAAACTCCCTACACCCTGTCAGGCCATGGCAACAACAATCCAAAAACAAGGTTTCCACGCTCTTATTCCGATTGCACAGGCTTATTCAGCTATGAATAATCATTAGTTGTATGTAGCTCAGTGGAACTTAAAGTTTTCAGGGAAGCAGTTAAAAATGTTTAACAGTATAATAAAAAGGTTCCAACAAAATAAATATCTTGCTGATGAGCGATGTATCATAATATAATTAGTGATTTTCACTACTTGCAGAAGTTAATTACAACTTCATGAGATCTGTACATACGGAGATCATGCTTACATTGTTCCTGAGCCTCATGTTAATCTAGGAGCCCATTATTCCCTCCAATATGAATAAGGGATCCTCTTGTTTACACCTCTGAATCTTAGACACAAGGGAGCATATTTACAAGAAATGACACACAGCTGTGCTAGCGCAGTTGTGCATCAAAAATGTAACGCTGGCAAACATCATTTCTTATCGCCATGCCTGTGCCGTATTTTCAAAACGGCACATCATGGCAGTAAGAAATAGCGTTAAAAAAATGACGCTAACCTTTGCGACATGTCGCAACAAAAATTATGCTAGCTCCGTAAAAGTGCCACTAGCATGATTTGCGGCACTTTTTATGCTAATCATGCTAGCATCACATTTTCCTTAAAAGCATTAAAAAAAACACCAGCAATGCCAAAGAGAAGCCACATGGTAGAAAAATTGAGACGTTAGAACAGGAGAGGGCCCAGAGAGACCCCAATCAGCTCAATACAAGCCAGGAGGGAAAGACAGACTCCCAGGACAAGGGGAAAAGAATGAGGAAGTGTTGTTTCAGTGAGGTGGAGAATCCGATCCTGATCACAGAGGTAACAGAGCACCAACACCAGCTCTTTGTCACCTCTAAAGTGCCAATAAGTAGAAAGGAGTTCATATTGCAGTCCATAGTTGATAAAGTCAACAGTGTGGCAGAGCTGAAGAACACTGTGACGGACTGTAAGAAGTGCTGGAATGATTACAAGTGCAGAACAATAGAGAAACTGGCCAGCAACCGAAAGGCAGCACTGCAGATTGGTGGTGGAAGTCCCTCACCCCAGGAGGAGCTGGATATGCAGGTGGAGATGGTGGCATTGGTCATTCCGGAGGAGTTGGTCACCGGAGTCCAGGGACAAGACACTGCGGCACATGATGAACAACAACCAACACAGGGTAAGTTGCAGTGGGGGGGGCAATGTAGTTGATAACCAATGGCACAAGGGCAAGGCACATAGAAGGCACTCTATGCATGCAAAAGGGCTGCATGGGGTCTCAATTATGGCAAAACACCAAACATATGTAATTCTGCACTGCCCCCCCCAACATATGCACAGACCACTTCACAACTGTCACACCACCCCTTCACCGTATCAACTGAACCATATGGCCATGTTGAACTCTCATTGGCCATCATGTACCAGGCCTATTGTGCAGGGTGGTCAGCAAGGGAAGGGACACACCTTCCTGCATCACTGGGAAAGGGCACTAATGTAACATGCACACAACATACAGGGCATTTCTGTCATTATCATCTGAGCTGTTGCAAAATTTGCTGTCATGTGCGTATGCAGGCACACCTTCACCATGCTGGAAGGGTGCCTGTGATTTGGGGATGATTATGTTGTGCTTCAAGGAACACCTTCCTGCACAACATCAGGCATAAGTGTTGTTTCTGTCTTTCTAAGGGTGATGCACAATGCAGCATATGGAGAAACATAACATTACTGGGCCAAACAAAGATTACACTCACCCCCATGTTACTACTACGCATACCCTGAGGTAGTGTATGAAACTGCATCATTCACATACATGAATATCTGGGAAAGCCTCAGAAGTTGGGTGGTTTACACATGTGTTTTGTGGGAACAGCCCCAGCAACACACATGGAATAACACCTGCATGCAGTGTGAGGTTTGAAAAGGGCACATAATACCAAGGCATAAAAAGTCATACAAGGTGCCTTCTTTGTTCTAGGAAATATGGACTGGCACTCTCATGCACAACAACACTCAGCCCGGCAACACAGGAACCCTTACACCCATGCTGCAAGGTGGCCTGTGCTGCAGGGATGAGTGTTGCTCTGCACGAAGGGACACCTTCCTGTACAATCCCATACACGAGGGTGGTTGCATCTTACTATGGGTGGTTCAGGAAACACCACACATTATAAGAGGTGACAAGGATAATGCAAGTGGATAGTTCTCACCCTTGCATCAACTGTTGCAACACATGTGGGTCGGCAGAAGATTGTGACACATACTAAAAGTGATAGATCAGTAACGCATGAAAGGGGTCCACATGCAGTAGCCCAAAAAAATAAAAACACACAGGATGGCTTAGATCAGACTAGGAAATGTGGACTGGCATATTGTGCCAATAGCGTGTTCCAAATAATTACACCCTGGTTGCACAATGTGCCACTAGGGGCCCATAAATAAGGGACCTGATGCGTGGCTCTGTGCCATGTAAGTGAGGTACCATGATTAACAATCTAATGACTCATGTGAACAGCTAACACAGATCAGCATTGACATATCTACATCTCCTTGCAGAGGATGATGCCATACCTCACGGCCAGCTGCCTGTCTCAGACTTTACCAATGATGGCGATGACCAGCTGCAAAGCATCAATTCTGACACTCTCCAGCAGATCCTGGGTGCCATCCAGACACCATCTTTGGTCACATGGAGGACACCAAGCGTTGCAGGGTCTCCAAATGAACCACCTAACAGACAACACACACCATCTGCCATCTCATCCACAGCCCTGGACTGAGAGGACCCAGACATCATCTTCCAAAATGCAGCAGTAGGAGCACAGTATGAGCTGGCACAGCAGGTGAAGATGGGGATGCAGACCATAGCGGGTAGTCTAGTGGGAGCCCATAGGTGCCTCAGTCTGAATAAGGACAACTCTGCTGCCAGCGGAGGCACCCACTCTCCATTACGTGGACTCAAGCAGGCCCTGGCTGACATAACTGGTGTCCTGAGGCAGAAGCTTGAACAATTTCCCACCCAAAGGGGCACCAGCATGATTGACAACAGGCTGTGGGCTATCCAAACTATTCTGGAGTCCATGCAGAGGATGCTTGGCTCCCTCAGTGATAACCTGGCTGCCTACCACCGTGATGTAGCTGCTGTGTTGCGAAACCAGCAGTATCTCCTTGCTGCAGTGATGCCTTTCATCTTTCCACTGATGGCAGCTGCTGGGACCTTTGAATCCACATTTCCAGCCCCTGATATGTGTGTGCCTCCCTCGACTTCAACACCAGCACCACCCCTGGCACAGGATTCACTGCACACATCAGAGGATGAAGATGTGGAACAAACATCATTCACCCGAAAAACCACCCGGTAGCTACAGTCTGTGCACATGGACAGTTTCTCTTTTGCTCTGTGCTGAAGATCATGCCAGTGTTACAACATATATCAACGTCCACTCTTCACTCTCCCAGTGTTGACCAATCACATATGTGAACCATCATTGCTGACAATTCCTATATATTGGCAATGTGATCTCCTCCTCACTAATGCACTCCTCTCCTACACATGTTTCATGACAGGTTGACCCCCCCGCCCCGGACTCTGTCTGGACTTCCATTGGTTTGGGATCTCTTGTGGGGTTAGTCTCCTGTGTACTGCACAGTACCACCAATATCATAATTTCACATCCTAATCAATTTACTCTAAACATCAGTTGTCTTGAATCGGTGTCTGAGGCAGGAAATGTGTGTACTTTATGCATTGTGTGAACTCTATACATTGAGGGGCCTTATGTACCGAAACAAATTGGGCAGCATGGTGCTGCAAGCAATATAACTGTACTGAACTGCGTCATAACTAAAACGCAGGTAAGTACTGTATGCAATAGGATAATGTCCGGCCATGTTTTTCTCTAGAGCTACTGCAGATACAGCTGTCTAGTGCTTGTGCAGGCACACTTTCACCATAATGCAAAGGTGTCTGTGTTGCAGGGATTGGATGTTTATGTGCAGGAAATCTTCCTCCGTGCACATATGCAAACAGTAAAAGCTCCTTGCTCCCTACTATGTAAGTGGTAAAATGAAGCACACAAAATATAAGCAAAAACCAGGCGAAAGATTAATCTATCTGCCTGTTGTGCCATGAAAACCACACCGCTGGGCTGACGTCATTGTTTTGGCACTCCCTCAGGTATACATTCCATTGTAAATCTGAGGCAGTACCATATGCAATGGGTGTTGCATGGCTAAGCTCACAGCAACCCCCATAGCTTGTCCCTCTTCCAAAGAAATCTGCTTTGGGGGGAGCCATGTATACAATGCAGTGTTCAACCACCCAAAGTGGCTTTATGCCACCTTGAAAATATGTGAAAATTGTCTGGAGTTGCAGATGTGACAGCATTGCCAACCTGAGAGGAAATTGACCATAAGGGATGCACCTAGTCACACATGTAAACTAACTACAACTTGCAAAGGCATGCGCCTAACATGACCTGTGCATACATGCTACCTCCTAAATAGTAAATCAGAATGGAGACCATATATCAGGAATAGTAAAATGATTTATTCAACTCCAAAACTAAGCCTAAAATTCCTAAACTACCTAAACTAACCTATACTACACTATTGTAGCCTAACTTATTCTTAAACCTAACTTAATTTATGTCTACTTATTCTAAATATATTATGCCACATGATAAACATCAACCCCACGCCCCCCTTAATATATATCTAACAACAAGGATAACAGTAACTAAAGGTAAGGATTGACTAACTAAACATATGACCTAAACAATTATATATTTGTAGTAAAGTTTTGTAAAATATTTCTTTTTTTTTTTTTTTTTTTTTTTTTTTTTTAGTATGCATACCCTAAACATTACCCGCCTCCCCAACCAAAAAAATAAAAGAGATATTCTACACACCCGACCCCTGAGAAAAAACTATCACTAAGTACTACAAACTAATCTACACTATGGTAAGTTACCAAATCCTAACTAACTAATTAACCCAGCTATATTCATTCACATTTCCAAATGGAAGGGACGTGCTCAGTCTGTGTCCAAGTGTGCCCTTAGTGCTTCATACTGTGTGCTTTCAGTTTGCATAGCAAAAAAAAAATCTGCCCATACTGGTGCTCCAACCAGGCAATACGGTACTTTTGATCAGCCAACTCAGTGTGAAACTCCTGCACGTAGTGCTGCAATTGTAGTCGTCACTGGACTAGTTGATGGAGCCCAGGTCGAAAGTCCTGCCTCAGGAGAAGTGGCACTGCCTGTAGTCACAGGCCTTGCTGCTGCGTAGGTGGCGGATGTTCCCTCCACTGCCCCGCCCCCATTTGATGGAAGGCCTTCCAGGCCCCTGAAGCATGCCCTTAATACTTGTTCAATGTGACGGTACCTCTCTGCCCTCTTTACAAATTGATTCCTCTGTAATGCATTCATATTTGCAGCTGCAACATGATTTGGAAATATCAGCCAATTGTATATTTTGGCAAGTGAACAACACATGTGCAGTGAATACACCATCTGCAGTTGTAACACATTGGCCAGCACAAATCACCATAAAATCCTGAAGAGCATGTCCTAAACCACATCTACACAGGGATCTTGGGATAGCACTGGCTAATGCTGCACATTGTGTGTCATTTGTTTTTACATCACATCCTGGACAACATCTGGATCAGCACGAGTAGATGATGCTGTGGTTTATGGTATGACATATGTCAATGTAGCAAGGTTATCCCGCTGGCCAAACATACATGATAAGATATGCGAGGATGACATAGGTTAGAAATGTTGCAAACTATGACTTAGATATTGAGGTGTCACACCACAATGGTGGTTGAAATGTGGGTATATCAAGTGTGGCATGTTGACAACTGGCCTACTAACTTTAGGTGACTGTGCACATGGTAATGCATCACACCATAAGCTGAGTTACTTAGTGCTACCTGTGACACACAGATTAGTTACATGTACAGTCAATAACATCTTGCAAACCTGCACATGTGTTGGGCCCTTAACTTCGGCCACATGTCCATACTGTCATCACTGTTAATGGACTCATGTACCATGTCCAATATTTCCTTGACCTTTGCTACACATGTTGCCACCAGTGCAATCATTTCATGGGATGCACATCCTACACACAACTGCAACCAAACAGTACATATCCTGGTTTAGCCTACTATGTTTGTGATAGAATACATGCACTTGGTACATGGTATTGCATCCAACATACAACTGCACACACAACACTTGCACGACACATTACACATACAGGATGCTACTCAATGGTTGCATCAAGGTAATCGAAGCTTGTCACCTCTCCGATAGTGTATGGTTGGGATCCACCTGCAAGAGGGAACATGAGACATGGCACTGTGAGTGTTGCACAATGAACACTATGGACAACTATTGCACATCAGACATCATCTGCCAATAACACTTGTATACCTATGTTGATTAATACTTAATAATGACATCATACTTGTCTCAGTGACAAACATTGGTAGGACAGGCTGACATGTACACATATGTGCTAGAGCCTAATATAAATGTCACAGCCACATTGTTAAGTAATTGCAGAAGACTTCCTACTGCAACATTTTTCAAAAATTGGTATTTGTGATGTCACTCTGCACATACATGATTCAAAGGACACACTCAGCTATGACTGCCTTTACACCTGTGTAATTTTTTACGTCAAATGTACATGACTATGCAACATACAACAGAAGTTAGGCACTTAGTGGACATGGACACATCTTCCTGGTAACCATGTACACAGTTGTGTCAGCGTTGGTGTACATCAGAATTTAGGGCCAGATGTAGGTAACATTTTGCATGGTGCAAACTACAAAAATCACAGTTTGCGCCATGCAAAATGCGCATCGCGATGCTCATTCACATTTTGCGAGTTGGTACAGACTCGCAAAATGTGAATGCGACTCGCAAATAGGAAGGGATGTCCCCTTCCTATTTGCGACTCACACCGCAATGCTAAATTGCTTTGTGACCGCAAACGCGGTCGCAAAGCAATTCGCAGTTACCACCAGTGTCACACTGGTGGTAACCAATTCGCAAAAGGGAAGGGGTCCCAAGGGAAGGGGTCCCTATGGGACCCCTTCCCCTTTGTGAATGTTGCCAAAAATGTTTTTTCAGAGCAGGCAGTGGTCCAATGGACAACTGCCTACTCTGAAAAAACGAAACCAAATGGTTTCGTTATTATTTTGTATTGCAACTCGTTTTCCTTTAAGGAAAACGGGCTGCAATACAAAAAAAAAACTGTTTTATTTAAAAAGGAGTCACAGACATGGAGGTCTGCTGTCTCCAGCAGACCACCATCCCTGTGAGTGCAGGAAATCGCTATGGGGTCGCAAAATGCGACCCACCTCATTAATATTAATGAGGTGGGTCTTTGCGACCCCATAACAATTCGCAGACGGTATCTGAGACACCGTTCTGCATCCGAATTTGCGATTCGGAAATTGCTACATCTGGCCCTTAGTCTCAAAACCTAGTGGACAAGGACAGGACTAAGCATTTTGTCTTCTTAATGGTGCAGTGTTGCCATTGCCTTGGTTGATTTTTTTGCGCCAACACAATATTTACAACCCTGCTCTTTGCTTAACTTTGTAAAGGAGGCCCTATGGTCAACAGACATGTACCTGCAATTCTAAAACAAGAGTCAACCACAAAGTTTGTGTACTCACCCACAGTTTCTTCAACCTCAATCCCAATATGGTCCAGAAGGTCCTGCTCCCCACTCAATATCTGCCCAGTGATTTTTGAGTTACTGGGTAGTCTGCTCCACCTTGAAGATCCAGTTCATCTGGGAGAGGACCTTCCCCTACCGCAGCTTCCTCGCCTTGGTGTTGTAGTCCTGGATCACTCGGCCACCCATGTCCACCATGATGGGCAGGTAATGGAGCACCAGCCAGATGAACCCGCCTAACTCTTCAGCTCTGAGGTGACGTGCTCTTTCCCTCCCTGACATACTGTCACAGGCACCCACTGTACCCTGAACCCAAAACAAAAAAATCACCCAAACAACCCCCAACTAGCCCAACTTACTATGCTACCCTGGAGACAGACACCCAACAATACAATAACAAAACAATACAAATGTCTAATAGACAGGACAATACAGAGGTCAGGGACACAAATTGGACACCAGACAGCATAAAAGCCACATCAAACACCACTCTTTGACACAGCACTCAAAAACACCTTATCTCACCAAGACAGACAAAAAGACAGTGGAAATAAAATAAATTGAAAGTAATTTTGCAGTTCCTGGTGTGCATAGTAGATCCATTACCTCACTTCTTTGTGATAATTTGTCACGTTTTTGATGATGCGCCATTTTGTTTGGTGCTGCGCGCCTCTGCATGTTTCTTAATGTCCCATGGCAACATGACATTAGGCAGCTCCAACGCATCGCATGGTATGCATCATTTTTGGTAGACGCAATGCCATCAAAAAACACGCATAGCAGCAAAGAGACTATTTTTTTGATGCAAAGCACGTTAAAAATACTAAAATGTATGGTGTCCTAGGGAAAATATATTTTTTTACATGTCATCAGTCCTGTGTAGTGTTGCGTTACCTGTGGGTAATTCAGATCAACACCCTGCTCTCTTTCCATGTGTTTAAGGTATGTCTTGTAAGTGTACATGTGTGATGGTACATGCCTTACAAGGACCATACAATACATGGGCCACATTTCCCATGAGTCATGTCAATGGCAACTTCATAGGGTGGCCTTATGTGCCAACAATGGGAAACATTTAAAAGGCCCTTGCACACCTTTGTGCATCCGTAGTGTCATACAATTTTACCCTACCATGGCACTAAACAGATATTCACAATAAGCCATATATGTACAAAGTGGCACAATGCTAGCATTGCGCCACTTTGGAAACCCATTGCGACACATCATACCTGTGGAAAGCATGATGTGTGCAAGATGAGCATACCCCTGCAGGGAGGCCCAATAGCTATTACACTGGGGAATTTACAAGATGTCCTTGCACCATTCTTGCATCATTTTCAACGGATGCTCACGGCAGGCGTTAGGCTGACACTAGTGCTATGTCCTATGGGTGTTCCTGAGCTTTTATCGCCTAGTGCAACAGTTTTTGGTGCCAGTCCAGCAAAGCACCACAACTGAGCCAATTTGTTTAGCACAGTTGTGCTAATGAGTGCCATGGAGTACTGTATTGTGAATACAGTGCTACCATGGTGTTGTTAGGGGATTCCAGGGCAAACTACTAAAACTTGCGCATCATAGCCAATTCTTCAGTTTCTTGTGAATATGCCTCTATGTGTAGTCACCTGAGACTACTAATCAGTTGACACCTAGGCTTTCCATGGACTAGCCATGGAATGTGGCCCTTACACCCACATGTAGGACTGCACACAAGTAAGGCTATATGTGCTTTGTCCCAATGTACAGACAGCAGGCTGTTACGCAAGGGGTGGTGGTTTTTAAATTGTATGGTGATAGCAAATATGGTGATCTAATTGAGGAGCCACTTGCTTGACAGGAGCTTCACTATTTCATACCTTCCTGTCTTCCCATGTGTACAATACGTTTTCTGTAAGTGTACGTATGTGGGGGTACATGCAATCTTGGGATCTGACTACACAGATTAGACATTTCCACAGTTTGTGTAGTCACACAGCTTATGATAACCTATTTATTCGACATGTTCACACACATAATACCCTTGCTAAGTATATTTCCTGGGATGCATCTGAATTTCCCTAGATTGTGGCCAGCTTACCCACCCCTATGACAGTGCATCTGTGGAACAGTCTAATGTGTGTCCAAAGTAGCAATCTTACACACAAGGGAGGGAGACTGAGGCATATAGGTATGCCATACTAGCCTCAGTTTGTATCACCCACACATCTATTGCATGGCACTCCTAAATTTGTAACCTAGAATTCTTCTCTTGAAAGAAATCTCTCTTGTTCTGATCCTTCCTATTCTGGGAATTCCAGAAATCCCAAAGATTTGGGCGAGGTGAGCTCACTCACTTAGGGGCATATTTATACTCTGTTTGCGCCGAATGTGCGTCAAAAATGTTGACGCACATTAGGCCCAAACCTTGCCCCATATTTAAACTATGACGCCCGACCCCGCGGATGTCAAAAAACCTCTGTGTGCGTCATTTTTTGGATGCAGGAAACCGTCTTGCCTTAATGACACGCAGGGTAGGCGTTCCTGTCCAAAAAATGACTTTAAGGCCTGTGCGCCTTGTTTATACTCCTGCGTCATTTTGAGGCACAGGAGGGGGCGGGCCTTAAAAAACAGCGCACAGGCTGATGTGCGCCGTTTTTTAACGCCTGGGTGAGGGCAGGCGTTAAGGGACCTGTGGGTTTACTTCCATGGTCTCAGACCATGGAAGCAGTCCACAGGTGCCCTTCCCTGCCCCCAGGGACACCCCCTGCCACCCCGCCCACCCCTGGAGTACACCCATGGATGGGGGGACCCATCCCAGGTAAGTACAGGTAAGTTGAGGTAAGTATTATTATTATTTTTTTAAGTGGCATAGGGGGGCCTAATGTAGGCCTCCCCTACATGCCACTGTGCCCAATGGCCATGCCCAGGGGACAGAAGTTCCCTGGGCATGGACGTTGGGCAAGGGGGCATGACTCCTGTCTTTGCTAAGACAGGAGTCATTTCAATGGGGGTTGTGCGTCATAAAATGGCGCAAGTCCGGTTTGAGCCATGATGTTTGACTCAAACCTGACTTGCACCATTTTTTGACGCACAACCGCCACGCCGGCTAACATCAATCTTTAAATATGGTGCCCGCATGGCGCGTAGGAATGGCGTTAGCCGGCGGTGCTGGTTTGCGTCAAATTGTATGAATCTGGGCCTTAATGTGACACGCTTCATCATCGGCCACCTCGTCCCACCCTGGTAAGATAATACTACCAGGGCGGGCTCAACCTCAAGTGGGGCTATCTTGAGGGAGTTCTTAGATATTATCTAACTGGACTAGAGACCAAGGTCCAGATGAAAACGTAAAAATATCTAGGGATAAACCACTAAAGTGTCCTTTTATTAAGGTGGTATCCTTGCTATTATTAAAACAACTCCATCAAGAAGCTTAAATACGGGTTCTAGTGGATATTATATCCATGTTTACCCCTTTGAATCCCCTTCTATCACACACTGTGCATGGCAGAGTTGCAATCAGACAGGGGTTGCAGGCTACACATCGGTGCACACTGAAGTGCAGGTTCGAAATCTTCTTCTTGAACACCAAAAATTGTTGTTCTTTGCCGATAGATGTACTCCCTCATCCTGTGCTTCCTTTCTAGTTGCTGTGGTGGTGATGGTGAGTGATGCGGTGGTGATGGCATAGCTGGTGGCATCGTCGCTGGCGTTGTCTGCGGGTTCCAAGTTGGATCAGTAACAGGTCCATTGTGTCCTGTAGGTTCTGTAGGTTGCCAGAGTGTTTTGTGTGTTCTCCTTATATACCTATGCCTGTACGTCATTTTAATGCCTGGTCTGACACCAGGTGTTAAAGTGTTAACTTAAATGCGAACTAGGGTAATTTCTTCTTAGCATGTGTCTTTTTTCATGAGGCATGTATATATGATACTAGCAGGCTAGGGTAATTTTTTGTGAGAGAACGCCTACCTTGCTTAACATTGTCGGTAAACGATGCAAGGTGAGACTGCGATCTTAAAAAATTATGCAAGCCTTGTAAAAGTGGCGCTAGACATGTCTAGTGCCACTTTGTAAATATGGCGCTGGGTTAGCACCACCGTTGTGCCAAGAAAAATGTCGCAGTGGTGGCACAAAATCCTTATAAATATGTCCCAAGGTTTCTCGGAAAGGGGGCTAGTAGACTTACTCTCAAGTGATTGTATTAAGATACACTAGTTCTTAGGATGGCTTTGATGATGAGAATGTATCTAAGGGGCTCCTGACTCATAGACGTAGGGATGCCGTCCTAAAATTAGCAGATCTGCAACTGGCAAAGCATTTGATGCAAATGAACAGCTATTTCCATGCTGATTAACTTCTGAACTTGGTGATCAAGGTTCAGCAACTTCCAGGTTTATCCATTTTGGATACCAGAAAAGTGGATAGTAGGTTCACAGCCTCTTTGAATAAAAGTAATGTGTCTAAGCAGCTACTGGTAATGTTTTGCTGCAGTGCTAAATTAGTGCTGATGTTAGCTCGTGGTTGGCAACAGTGCTCATTCCTGAGGGCCGAGGCTTACTTTTCATCAGTAGAAGTTAACCAAGTGCAAAAGAGAGAAAAGTGGAAAAGGGAGAAAGGAGGAGGAAGAGACTGATAGGAAAACAGTGAGAATGGAAGAAAGCACTGATGAAAAAGAACCCGTAAAGTTGAGATAAAGAGACAGGAACTGTAAGGTGACAGAAGATAAGTCCAAGAGGTGGCAACACATTTAAGCAACCCTGTATATTGCCAACAAACTTTCTGACGGGTTCCTAAGTAATACTTTCCACTGTGCTCCTATTTTCCATGTATTCTTTTTTAAACAAATTCAGCACTGGTTGTGTGTGATGTTGTGTGTCCCCAGTGAAAGAATTGTGCCATCTTTTTCTAGGTAAGGAAGTGGAGTGTAACTAATCTATGGGTATCCTCTCAATGGATATTTCCATTCGAAAAAGGAGATAACTATTGATTTACATAACATGGCCCTGATGAAGCGAATTCTTCTGCAAAACGTGTTGTTTTTTTTAATGATGGAAAGGGAGTATACTTACGAATTTATGAAATGAAGATGGAATTTGAAGCTTTTTAACTTGAAACTACCAATAAAGCATCTCCAGAAAATGTTCAAGTGTGAAACTGTCTACAAGATAATAACTGATAAATAATATTGATTGTATGAACTTTGATTTATTCTTGGTTGTCATATCTAATTACCTCCAATAATAGAGCTCTATATAGTCATTAATATTGCCTAGTCCCTTGTTATTTGTAACTAATTTACTCATAAACATTCCTTTGTTATGATAATGGAATGTTGCCTATCTTGTTTCATGGCCTCTCCCCATGCTCAATATTAGTAATAAATAGCATAATACACTGTATACCTCTGCATATACACACATTTAAGCATTGATTCAAAGATATGTCCAAAGGCTAAGTAGGTGGCAGGTGTCAAAACGCATATGGAAATCGGCCAACAAGGATTGAATTAAGGCCCATATTTATACTCTGTTTGCGCCGGATTTGCATCATTTTTTTTTTACGCAAATTCGCACAAACTTAACTCCATATTTATACTTTGGTGCTAGACCCATCCAGCGCCAAAGTTATGGAGTTTGAGTAATTTTTTGGACGTGGAAACCTACCTTGTGCTAATGACATGCAAGGTAGGCGTTTCCGTGCAAAAAATGACTCTAAGGCATGTGTGCCTTATTTATCCTCCGGCATCAAAATGACGCACAGGAGGAGGTAGGCCTTAAAACATGGCGCCCAGACGGATTTGCGGCGTTTTTTAACACTTGGGTCAGGGCAGGCATTAAGGGACCTGTGGGCTCATTTCCATGGTGGGAGACCATGGAAGCAGTCCACAGGTGCCCTTCCCTGCACCCAGGGACACCCCCTGCCACCCTAGCCCACCCCTGGAGGACACCCATGGATGGGGGGACCTATCCGGGGTGAGTGCAGGTAAGTGTATTTTTTTTTTTTTTTAAGTGGCATAGGGGACCTAACTTGGGCCCCCCTACATGCCACTGTGCCCAGTGGCCATGCCCAGGGGACAAAAGTCCCATGGGCATGGCCATTGGGCAGGGGGGCATGACTCCTGTCCTTGCTAAGACAGGAGTCATTTCCATGGGGGTTGTGGGTCAAACAATGGCGCAAGTCAGGTTAAAGCCAATATTTTTTACTCTAACCTGACTTGCACCATTCTTTGGCGCACAACCCCCAATCTTCCCTTCACCTCCGCTGCCCGGTTACTGTCATTTATTTTGACGCTAACCAGGCCGCAGCGCCGGCTAACATCAATCCATAAATAAGGTGCCTGGCTGGTGCGTTGGAATGGCGTTAGCCGGCGGTAAACTTTTTTACGCAAATCTGCTCTGGTGCTGATCTGCGTCAAAAAGTATAAATATGGGCCTAAGTATTTATTTAAAACATTGTACAAATGATTTCAGGTACACAGTTGAGATGTTTTTTTCAAGTCAGACGATTTACAAAAGGCTCAAAGGCCGCTTGTAAAGGTGAATTTCCCTCTTATTGGACTAGAACAGCTCCAAAGGTTCTTGTACCACCTGTTGTTTTCCACACCCATTTTCCATCTGGTGGACTTAAGCCAACTCTGTGGCAAGGTGGCCCTGCCTCCACACGCTCGAACAGATGTACCAGGTGTCCCATTTCCCGCAAATCAAGGTGGCCTTGTGGCAGCTTATGGACAAGCATACCTACCTGTTAAAAATTACCACTGTTTTATCAAAGTGTAAACAGAATTTGTATTGCAATTCACCTTTCTGCCAAGCTTAAAACTTATGACAGGATTATGACACGATTCAGTGAATTACCAATAGAGAGCAGGTGCAGTTCTCGGAGGATAGTAATGAATCAGCCTTAAAAATTAATTCACATGAAAAATATATTGGCAATAGTGTTTTGGTTTCGAGTCTACAGTCCCTGCGTGTGTGCACAATGGTGTGTTAAAAGCTTATAACACATGCTAGTAGGTTAATAGTTTCTAGGTGCAGCACATCGGTCTTTGGTATTTATATTATTGGTAAACTTTAGGAGTGCTACCGACCTCTGGCCAATTGAATATGTGGCTTTTCTCTACGTGAGTACTGATAAATCAATATTTGATACTAGGAAAATGCAACCAGAATGTTGGCCTCTTTAAAGAGTAAATCATCTCGGTTTTTAGAGTGGAGAGGTGTGTTGATGTTTTTCAGTCCTTGGCTTTTTCCTAGACGAATCACATCTAATGGGCTAAATATAAACTGCTATATGCCTTAGTGATGTGGAGGAATTCTTTTTAGAAAGCAAATCTCACATGTCTACTCTAACATTTCAGAAATAAGAACGAGAATAAAATTAAAGGGTTGATCTGATGGAAGCAGCTAACTCTAAAGATACCCAATCATTTTGTTGCATCCCAGCACCTTGGAGCCTGATTATACCCTGCCAAACAAAACTGACATTCGCTTTGTCCCTGGGATCCGGAGTCAACTTTTTTCTTTCTATAATGTGAGGAATGAGAGCAAGCCAGAGGGTGCACATAACAACTGGTTCGCCTCTTGGGTCACTATTGGCATTGCTGTCAGGATGGGGCGAGGGTTGGGGGGCGTTGAATCTTTCTAAATTCAGGTTGAAAACTGCCACTTGAAAAACACGCTTCGCAATGCACTGATTTACATCTAATGTGCTAAGGTGAAACACTTTTGCCTGTTAAAGAATTACACTTTTTTGAACTTCAAATGGACTCATTTTACATGTTTGTTGAAGGATGGCTTTAAAATGAAGATGCTCTTAAAGTTAAGTGACACAGGACATCTTCTATGTATATGTTTTTTACTTCAGTTTCCCTGCAAATACATGCTTGCTTGATATATTTAATATCTTTAGGAATGGGAATACTTTGTAAAGAAAACATCGCAGTGCTGCTGTCTAACATGTGTCGCATGTAAAGGTCAGGAGGGCCGCATGCCAAACTTTGAGGATCACTTCTCAAGGGTCTGAAATTTGGGGGTACACAAATAATAACAAACTAACTTTCTCAGATAATTGGTTCCTAAAACCCTCCACTCTCGTGCCTGCTCTGCTCCAATGTTGGTCGAGTTGGATGTTCAGTCCATGGAGTTGTATGATATTTAGACCCAGATTTCTATCTTTCATAGAACGGACGCCACGTGAAAAATTGTAACACTGCATTGCACATAGGGGTGGAAAATAATGTGGCACCAGAGTTATTAAGAGTCGTCTGGCATCATTGGCGGCACACGTGCTAAATCTGGCTGTTCTGCATAGTACTCAGCCTGACGCTGTTGGGCAAAGTCGAGCCGGCATTGTCTAGCTAGGATTTACCCTCCAGTACAACCTCCTAGGTGTAGACAGCAGCACAGGGGTCAGACATGTAAGATGTCTGCTTACAGCTAACACAGACCTGTTAAAGATGGATATGCCAGCCGATATATCACTTGATGCCTCCCTTGTTCTAAAATATTGGGATCTGCAGCAAAGCTAGATCACGCTATCTTAGTAGCTCTGACTTAGTGCCAAACCCGAAGGCTTTGTGCTGAACCTTTTCTGTCCTTCAAGTTGTTTGACTTTTGAGCAGATCCTTCTTTTGCTACCACAGATGTCAGATTGACAAACCTGAGATGATTTCTAAGCTCTTATGCCCAATATAACAACTCCAGTGGTAAAATGGGTTTTTCAAGCTTTTAAAAATTGGAAATTTGCAATTACCAAATTGCCTTTCGCATGTTCAAGTCTGACACTTACTCCCTCCTAATATTTGACATTTCCCGATGCATTCATTCTGCTTGGCATGCTTGGTGCAGATGCTAATAGTTTGCAATTTGAGATTGTATATTTTCAAATGTTTCATTGGCAGAGCTGAAATTGTTGTACTTAGTGCAACCTTATGCGCAGTATTGATGAATTTTTCTAGTGATGTCGTGCAACACTGTATTACTGGCCATTGATTTAATGTTTTATCATGCAATGAATGTACTGTTTTCACAACATGTACGTTTTTGGGGCAATTCTGTCTTCTGTCTAGTAGGTGATAGAAGGCTCCTGTCTCCATGGACATCCACTCGGCCTCTGGAATGGTCTCCTGTGGGTCAGATGGAAATTCAACTTGTATGGCAACTCAGTGTTTGGCATCCTTAGTGCAATCACAGATGTGGCACTGTATTACCTTATTTACCATTAAGCACCGTAGTGCCTTTTTTGCCATTCAGCTATTGATTCTGTGACATCATCACATGGATGTAACACTACAGTGCAGTCTGTTTTCAATGCATTTGTTATTCTTCCATGATTTGCTCATATGTGGATAGTGTTGAAAATCCGTCTGTGTGCGGGCCTGATCTTTGACCTCCATGGCATGATTGCATTTAAATTGCACTGCCGGTCAGTCTCGATGTCCATTTGACTCATGGCCTGGCTTTATGGTTTTATTTAGGTACCACTGCTGATCAGACCCCAGGGTCATCTGATCCTTGGCTTCCTATTGAATCAGTAGTCTCTCTTGAGGATGATGGTAGATTCAGTCTCCAGTTCCTTTCCATTGACTGGCCTCATTGGGGCTACCACCAGACTTGATAAAGTGAAGAGATCTAACGCCATCAATTAGATTTGAAAAGAATAAATACAATGTAAGCTCAGTGCTGTAACCTCAAAAGATTGACATCTATCCTTTTAACACGTCTTACCATCCATCCCTCGTTACCCTATGCTCCTGACACTACTACAAATGTATTTTTAAATATGAAACAGGAGTACCCCCAAATCTTGCAAGAATCTCTCTTTCTTCCATAATTAAAAAACAAAAAAACTATTTGTTTTATTGCGCATTTAGGAACCAAATAAACAAAACAGTTGATCAAAACCCAGTGGTTACATCTCAGCTTGTGCCCCTTTTCTCTCCTCCCTCACCCGCGACAAGTCACATTGGCTGATATACATTGTCTAACAGTTGCCCTCCACCCTACTCTTGTTTCTGGTGTTCCATAATTTGTCTCACCATCCTACTCAGTAATCAAGTCAATGCCTGTGGTAATCATGGAATATTGTAACGTTCTCGCCATAATCCCCCATTTTTTATTTTAGATGGCAGCGTCTAGATTTGTATATCGCCTCTTTAGTTAATAAGCTATAATCCATCCCCCACAGCCACTTCATCTTCGGTGGTGCCTCCTTGCACCTCCAGTAACCCACAATATCCCATTTTACCAGCATGCACTTGATTCCAACCAAAATCTTTTGTACCCTGTTCCTGTCTCACCCAGGGAACACACTAACATCGCTAGTTGGGTCTCTACTCTACAGCGTGTCCCACCACTGTTGCTAGCACGTGAAATATCCAGTCTTCAATAGGTCCATAATATCCAGCATTTCCACCCTATAGGCATTAGCATGTCCCTGGTATCGCCACATCTGGGGCATTCGGGGCAACCCGCAAGACCCATTGTCCACAATCTTGCTGGGGTGTGGTACATCCTGTGGAAATATTTGACCTGAATCAAGCATAGGGGTACTGCAATTACAAGCTCCTGAGCTGTCATTTTAGCCTCTGTCTACTACTCTTCCTCCAGAGGCCCCGAAGTCAGATTCCCATTGCTCCTGTATCCTAAGCAGTGGGTCTGGGGTGTTGCAGACCAGGGACCTACATAAACTGGACATTTCTTTCCCTCCTATAGCTGCCATCCTTAGTTTAGTTTCGAGAGGGCTGTACTCCGGCACTGTCTAAACCTGCTGTGTAAATTTGTCCAGTGCATGCCAGAACTGTAGGTAGAGGAAGAATTGTGATTCATGCAGATCGGATTTGCCTGTTAGTTGTTCATATGACAACATATGATCAGACCAGACCGCTAGGCATCCCCCAGTTTGGAGATTCCTGGCATATCCTATTTTCTGAACCCTATGAGTTTCATTGACTTGGAAAGCAAAGTGCCTGACCACATTGGTATCTCTCTGGTAAGCACCTTGTGCCACTTAATATGATGCAACTAAGGATGAGGACAGCTGCGATCTCCAGAAGGTCAAGGGGTAGTGCCTGCTCATACAGCCAGGACCTAGGGGCCTTCCCCGAAAGAGCAGTATGTTTGAGACTCATGCTCTGGTCACTCTGGTCCCCAAAACTCCAGTCATTGATGAGGAGCAACTGGGATGCCCAGTAGTATAGTTCCATGTCCAGCGCCCCCAGACCTCCATCATAGGGGGGTTGGATGCACTTCATGTGGGAGACTCTTGGTGCCGATCTACCCACACATAGGAATTAATGCCAGCCTATAGCTCACCAATCCAATTAAAAGAGTAGTTGTGTTGGGTATAGAGCAGATGTAGGAGTGCCACCACTTTGAAGAGAGCTATATGTCTCAGCATGTTCAGGGGAAGAGTGCTCAACTTGGTCGGTTGTCCCTTGACATTCCGGAGCAAAGGGATAATGTTACTTTCCCGACATGCCCTAAGGTTTTTGTTGACATGCATCCCCAAATATTTGAATGACCCATTTATGTGCCAGAGATTTTGGTCTTCTGGTAGTATCTCCAGGAAGGCACCAACCACTGGGATTATGGCCGATTTCTCCCAGTTAACTCTTAGGCCAGAGGCCTTCCCATATATCTCCAGCATTCACATCAGTTGAGGGATCAATTTTGGAATGCGATCTTCAGTGCCTCCCTCCCACTGAATTTCCCACACTTGGGTATCCCTCCTAATCCATTCTGACAGCAGTTCCATTACCAGGGCAAATAGAAGGGGTGAGATGGGACAACCCTGCTGGGTGCCTCTACTTTTGCTGAGTTGTCAGGACATTGAGACGTTGACTGGGACTCTCGCCCAGAGATCCATGTATAATAGTTTCACATAAGCTCGGAATATTGAGCCAAAGTGAATTCTCTCCAATACTGCATGGAGGAAAGACCATTCAACAGAGTTGAAGGACTTTTCAAAGTCCAGTTGCATGAGGGCTGTGGGATCGGAGACCAAGTTTAGGTGGGTCAAGACCGCGTGCAGCCGCCTGATGCAACGTCTGGTGCCCTTGGTGGTCATAAAACAGTTTTGGTCATAATGTATCAGGGACCATATCTTTGTGACCAGATGGTTTGCCAAGGTCTTTGCAAGCAGCTTGACCTCCATAGTGAGGAATAAGATTGGTCTGTATGATGTGCACTCCATGGGCGGCCTCTCCAGTTTGGGAATGACCACCATGGCAGCACCCCAGTTCCCAGATATCCAAAGGGAGCGGTGTCTAGCTTACAAACATCCTGATCATCATGAGAAGATGGAGGATTAAGGTCGAGGCATACTGTTGCATGAACTTTGCAGGGAGGCCGTTCAAACCTGGTGCCTTCCAGGTTTCATTCCTTGCAAGGCAGCAAAGTGCTCATTCTCAGTAAGAGATCTATCTTGGTCAACCCTGGCCTCTGAGGACAGCCGTGGCACCACTAGATCTTCAGCTATGGGATTGTGCTGCTCAGTCTAACCTGGTAGGGTCCATCTATATAGATGACCATAGTAAAGTGCTAAGGCACTGGCTTTTTCAGTTTCCTCTATAATTTCAAGAGTAATTTTTGCACTAGCTGTTTAAAACAGGGTGTAAGAAAATCTATATTTTTGCTGTGTTTAAGGCATTTACTTGCTATGGGCTTTTGTTGCTTTGACCTCTGAAGTGACTGTGACCTGCTGAGCTGATCTCAACCAGGTGTGCACTATTTAAATGGACATTTGTATTTCCAAATAGCCATAGCTGTCAGACGGGTGTATAATTTGTCAAAAGGAGGACATATTTCCCCAATTTCACCTAAAAAGTATCAGGTGATTGTATTTTTTTTTCCTAGCAGCCTGCTGCATGACATGTTGACTATTGTTAAGGGCGTGTAATCTTTCAGTCAGTAACGTTTGACAGGCAAGTGCTATCAAAACAAAATATGCAGTGTATGAATAATCTAACGTTCGATTTTTATTGCTTATAAGGTTTCTAATAGTTTGAGTGTATGGCATATATTCTGGGCCATTCCAGAGAGCTGACATGTGGGGAATTTGGCATTCTGTAGACCCCTATATCACCTCTCCTATTTCAGAAAGGGGCTTAACTGAGCCTTACAGGAGCTACCGGAGGCCTTGGCCCACTGGTGATTCAAGGAGGACATTTCATTTGAAGTTAGTGGGCTAAAATGATGTGGCTAGGATGGAGTTTGGAGAAAGGAAAGAGCACCACATAGCTGAGACAGGGAATTTCCATATTGTTTACAGAATGTGTGTAACTCTAGGACAATGTTGATGCCACAAAGCATGCTTTCAGGTTCCAGATATGTGAGCGTCCGCTATCCATAAGAAACGTAAATGTTCAGTAACAAGTCAACACAACAAAACACTTTATAGAAGGCCTACAAAAAGGGAGTCTCATCCAAAATGGTCAGTGGCTGACAGATTGCCTCAGTGTTAGAATCATCGTAACCCAATCAAGTGCATTTAATAAATTATTTTAATGCCCTCTAACTCAGATGTGAGCCAAAGAAGCAACAAATAGCATATGTGTACTGGTGGCTGGCACATGATTAAATATGTAAATTGTCTCACCAAAGCTTTTCAAGAAGGATCACATCTTGGAAACCCTTCCATTATGCATTGTTGCGAGGTGAGCATTTTCAACATTGGGAAAACCCTGGACTTGATAAGCACGGAACAGCTAGCTCCTGCCAAAATGGCGAAGTAAAAAGCAGTAAGCAGAAATCGTAGTTCCTAGAACTACTAAATCTAAAACTGATCGGTAGAGTATTGAAAAAAGAACACTGCAATTCGAAACACTTCAATGAAACTGCCATCCAAATTCAAAACGCTGCATAATGAAAGAAGATTGTGGGAGAGGAAAAAAGTACATTATGGCCCTCAACACGAGAGGCCCGGTTAACGTCAGTATGAGCGGTAACTCCTGTTACTGCACAAATCAAAAATATGGGTTTTCTGATAAATATCAGCAGGTCAAACCTACCGAAAGTTATTGTGGGAAAAATTACAATTCTTTTATCACAACATATGGATTTTGGTGTGTTCTTCCCCCAAAATTCACAATTTGGGGATATTTATTGCACCTGATCAATTCCAGCTCAGTGTAGTCATATTTATCAGGCATGATTCATATTGCATCAATTAGGGGGCCACTAGTAATGAGGGCTATGTAGAAGATATTAGAACTCCCCTGGACAAATTTGAATAACTCACCCAGATTTTCTGAACTTCAGACACAACATGACTAAGCTGGCTTTTAATACAAACTGGTACTGATCTTAAACACAAAAGCATAGAAAATAAGAAATAGCATTAGAAAGACCCCTATTACAGTAGGGACCCGTGTACATTGGCAAAGTCCTATCTCATATCAACTCACGTAACATAGTAGATAGAAGACCACAAAACAATCTCAAACCAAAGCCTCGTCTGCAACATCAAATCCTGTTGATGATTTGATTACTGACCCACTGCCCGTTCTTGACTATCAAAGACATTTATTCTGATAAAAACCATAAATTCATCATGTGACGTTACACAATAATGAACAATAATAGAAATAAAGGGCCAGTCGTAAAAAATGTGTCCACTATTTTTGCTCTGGTAGTTTCCATATTATAAGATAAGATCCCTTTACCAATGCCATATAATCTTAATTCATTGTCTTATGTCTTCTTCACCCCATGATCAGTTGCTGCTAATAAAAAGTAATTCACAGCAGTTATCACAATGGGGGACTACTGCATGAGTGAAAATAAAGTAAGCAGCTCTACAAGTCCTGAAACCCCAAGTTTGCATTAGGGATTTGGTGCTTTGTGGGCATCATTGTACCAATATCAAGTTTGACATATTGTGCTAAAAAAAAATCACAGCAAAAATATAGATGACTAAAACATCAGCAATATCATGATATATATATATAATATATATATATATATATGTATAGATTTTAATATACATAACCTTAACCTTGACAGTATAAGTAGATTCAAGGAACACAGATGATAAATTCAGATTATAAAATCTATCCTTACCAATATAGCCACACATTTTTTGTTATTGCCATTTTTCTATGATATTCTTTCAGCACGATTTTTCTGTAGTGGATATTTGACATACAATCTTAACCTAGGACTTAGACTTCTGTAAGAGGTCTCCAGGTGAACTACAGCAAAGATTGGAGATTTACGTGGAAAATTAAATAAAGCAAATTTTCATTGCTTAGTGGAACCTCGGAGTCCAAGTGGTAATAATGCAATTTCTCTGATTCCTTAGCTACCTTACTGGACAGTAGTGGTAAATCCGAGGACCAGATTTTCCTGTTCCATTAACAGCATACTGGTAGTGCAACCCTACCTTAAGACAAAACAAATAACAAAATCATTTTTCACTTGCAGAAGATATAATCCAATACCTGAATTCACTTCAAATGTTGTACAACGTTTAACTTAATCAATTTCACTGGTTCTTTGGTATCTTGACTGTATATTTATTACTGGTTTTAATTTCCCTCAGCACAGTATCTGGATCGGAGAATGATTTACCTCAACCTACACTTTATAATAGTGCCTTATCAGAAATGTCACCACGGCGAGGAAAATTCTTTTCAATAAAAACTTGCTGTAGTCATGTATATCCCCAACATAAAATTTGGTGAGGGCAGTGGGAGCATCCAAGAAAAAGACTGATCTATTTGCAACCATCAGTTCACATGCAAGAATTTCAGAAAGAGACTTCTAAAATGGACTAATTCTTAGGACTGATAATCCCAATAGAGCAGGTACCCAGAGTTACCAATCCCATCAGGAATACAAGATATGGTGTTTCATAAGTGAAATCTCAGTGTGAAACAATGGGAAAACGATGGGAAACAGTATGGAAACTGTGAGGATGTCAACTTGAGTGCAATACCTCATGGACTGAGTCACTAATTACATAGAAGCTGCTAAAAAAACAATTGCCGGAGACACATTCACGAGGCTTATCCTGCCAAACCCATTGGCAATCTTCCATACAAATGGCAAAATAGTGGTGTTGTATGGCCTGCCAACCCACATAGTCTAAAGGGGGCTAGCAAATCAAATAGGGAGGGTTTGAAAATCCATGGGGAACCGCAAGTCTCTGTGCTGCTTCTCTTGTCATTAAGTGCTTCAAGTCTATAGACTATAATATTAATTTACATTTACAGGAATGATGTATATCATTTTGAAATTCGCCAAGCAACCTGGAAAAGATGTAACTGAGGGTTCTCCCCAGATCACAAAACAGTGAGTGGACTTGCTGGACTTAAGTGAGAATTGACTTGTGTACTTACACCTTTGTGTGTATAGAGTAGATTTCCAGGCTGTTCCAGCGAACTTATCATATGGCCTTCTGTGGATCATCACAGATCATGATGTTTGTACTCCTCCAACACTACTCACTAAACTTAAAGCGTCTTGGGAGCAGTCCAGACCCACCACAGTACTGTAACACTGGTTATACCGAGACTCCTGAGAGAAACTATAAAAAGTGGCACGAGGGCTAATGTAAAACCCAACCATGTAAAGCCAGCAGAAAAAGTATTTCACTGGCCACACTGCTTCACCTGCAAGGATACAGGAAACAAAGGGCCCAAACCACTGACATAACAATTGGAAATCTCTACATGCACCTGATCCAATTGCTTAACAGCAAACGTCAGAGATACAGTCAAAGAACAATGCAGACTTGTAATGATGTTCCTTCCTCCAGAACGAGGATTATGGTACACTATGACCGTCCATTGGTTGACTATTGTATAAACCATGGCTAACTATGCTATGCCCATGAACATTAAGCATCTTCTTGGCCACATTTCCAAGCCCAAGGCAAGAAGATAGAGAACCCACATTCCCAAGTCATCAAAAGCCCTAGAGTTCCACAGCCCCCTTAGATGCGAAATGGACAAGTCTGTATGTGATATGAGAGAGAGAGATAGCTCCGTTTAGGTGCTGGCAGAATGTAGGGGCACATTTACAAAGAAGTGGCAGAAAGCAGCACAGCAGTCAAAGTTGCTGCTGTGCTGAATCACTGGAAAGAGCAGAACTGTGCCATATCTTCAAAGAAATGTCACAATTCTGTACTCTCTCATGGGATTGAGCATTTGTGGCTGCCTAGTGCCAATGCAGGCGCCCTTGCGCCATAGTGCAAGGATGTCTGCTTTAAACTCATTATGGGTTTTGGGCAGGAAGGAGTACCTTTCTGCACAAAAGCTATCCTTTGAGGCTATTTTCTCTTTGTATGTGTACTGCAGAATAGAGGAAATAACAAAGAGAAGTAAAAATATTTTCTATAGTTACACCAGCGTCAGACAGGCACACCATTTTGGCGAACACCCATGTGTACAGCTCTTCGTAGATATGGATTTGCATCAAAATTAATGCATGCATGCTAAGGAACACCCAAGCACCAACCGTGGAACACCTCCTTGATACAAAGCAAGGGCACTGCTTACTTTTTTTTTTTAACAAAGCAATGCAACTCGTCATTTGCAATTGGTTTGTACATGCAAAAATCTGTTTTGAGTTGGGTCTGCATAAAAAAACTGACACAAAGGGAGAGCGTTACAAACATTTTGCGCTGGGTTAGTGTCACAAATGAGACGCTAACCAGCACAAAATGTTCTTTACTTATTTACTTTCCAGTGCAAAACTTGTTTTGCGCTGGAAAGTACCCTAAAAGTAACGCAAAGCAGCAGGAAGCAGTGATTTGCGTTACTTAGGGCCAAGGGGGCATTACATGGGTGGAACATGGGCGTTCCCATGCAACCGCCGATGCCTTTTAACGCAATACCCTATTTACAAAAAATAGTAGGTAGAGTTTCACGTCAAACATTACTGCCTTTTAAAAGCAGGTATTAAAAGGAGAAATTTTCCGACTTTGCATGTGTACTGCACTGTGAAGCACACATACAATGTGGGAAAAGTTTTAGGCCCAGATTTAAGAAGCTCTAGCGCCGCATTAGCATCTTTTTTAGGCTTAAAAAATCACAGCAACATATGAACAAGGTTGCCCGATGCATGCTTTGCGTCACTTTGTAACCCCCTTGGGCCACATTATGCCTGCGCCAGGTGTAATGTATGCAAGGGGGGCGTTCCTTTGTTAGTGGGGGCCGAATAAATGGCGCAAAGAAATCTAAAAGATTTCTTTTTGTCATTTTTCACGGCATTTTTAACACCTGCACAGAGCAGGAATTAAAAGGAGGAACACCATTGTTTATAACGGGCCTCAATTCGCTTTGCAGGATTAGCATCAACATTTTTGACACTTATCCTGCAAAGCGCCAAGCTAGCGTCAAATAATTTGACGCTAGTTCCCTAACTACCGCCATGGTACGCCGTATCTTAAATATGAGGCACACATGATGGCATTGGGGGCTGCTAAGGGGAGCAGGAAAAGTGGTGCTGCTCTGAATGCAGCACCACTTTTCTTAAATCTGCTCCTTAAAGTGTGTCTAAGCATAGTATTTTGTATTGGAGGGTACCCTTCCAGCACAACACCTATGCTAGACTCTTGCACAGGCCCTTGCACAATGGTGTGAAGGAGTGTGTGTCGCGCATGGCAGCTGAAATCAGAGCTGGCGCTCAAGAGAGGGTAGGAGAGAGCCATGCCTCTGTAGATATGACACTCTCCTGCTCCCTCCCTGTCATGCAGAGCAGCACAGCATTTTTTGCTGCTGCACTGCATGACTATTTGGTGAATCTGGGCCAAAATCTTTGTGAATCTTGGCTGTAGTCTCAAGGGTCATGTGCACTTCACCTTAACATCTGCCCCTTCGATTTCAGCTGATCTTCCATAGCAAAGAGCTGCTCTCTTAAGCTTTCTAGCCATGTTGTATTGAAGAATGGTGAAATGATACCAATGGAACCCCTGTCTTAGGAAAGAGGATGCAGCGATTTTAGAATATGGCATAAAGTGATGCAAACCCTCCATTGCTGTTTCTGTACTGGTGGGCCGTTGTTATAGGAAGAGGACTATGGATGGAAAGGGAGGGCTGTTGTGAAAGCCTTCGATCACAGATGGTCGGTGGACGTCACCGTGTCCTTGGCTCCTGGTCCCTGATATAGTCGTGTATTCCCACACCTGTTCCTCACTGTGCTTGAATCGCTTCCAGCACTGGTGATTGCGGACAGTATTTAAGAGCCTCAGCCTCAGTCACCAGCACACTTCTGGAGACACCATGCAGCTTCTGATTACAGTTCTTCTGGCCGCAGGCGGTGAGTAGACCAGGCTGATGGAGTTTAGGAACCATACCATGTGCTCCTACTTGTTTCCCACTTATATTTTCTCAAAGGAGAAAAATGCATGGTCAAGTAAATGGATCAAATGGATCTACTTCGAATTTCAAGCGAATTTCTACTGAAGGACAGGCTCAAAGTACTATTTTCATTTACAAATCAGGGATGTGCAATTTACACACTGACTGATTTGAGAATGGGAATGGAATATAATTGTTGGTGTGACCTGTGTATCACATTGGAAATTTTCCCTTTTGGGGCAGGCACAAAAGAACTGCCTGATGAATGTTTATTAGGTATGTTTTAATTTCCGATCCTCTGTCATTGGCTGCGATTGCAGGGATGGAGGCCTGCATTAAACAGCAGACTTCGTCCCTGCATAAGCATTCCCAAATGGGAATCCTTTTTTAAAGCAGTATGCGTTTACTGGAGGATCAGGCACTGCTTTAAAGAAAAATGTGGAAAGACACTACGAGAAGCTGGCAGAGGTCAGCCTCAGGCTGTGACACGGTTCCCAAAGAGGAAGCTGCCCCAGTGCATCATTTCCCCCTTTGAAATCAGTTACAATCCAAATGCAGAGGTCAGTGATCGCTCAAGGGTCTGCAATCGCTTTTGCGGTCACAAACCATCGCTGCATCTCATTTCAGATCACAAACAGGAGAGGATGACCCTCCTGTTTGCTATTCGTAGAGTATCTCACATTTTACAAGTTGAAAAAAATGATCTGACTCACAAAAAAGCTTCGATACATTGTAAGATGGGGTTTGTCTTTATATGCCTCCTATTTTTGCACAGGGCAAAGCAATGCAGCGATTTGTGTTGTGATGCTTTACTCCAGATGTATGGAGCCACTCAGGGTCACACAATGCAGCCTTGCGTGGCTTCATGAATCTCTATTTTAAGTTTCACGAGCATAGCACAACGTGGCTCATAAATATGCCCGTATGTTTTACACTGGTCTTTGCACATGGTGAGCACCAGCACTCTTTTTTCACACTCGAGAGTGAAACATAGAAAAGGGACAAAGGCAGTGGAAGAGAAAGAAAGGAAAACAGAGACAAAGCAGAAGTGAAAAACAAAAAAATAAGAAAGAACAGGTGGGGTGATGGAACAATGAGGCATGAGTTGGTATCAAGACAAGGCAGCCTTGATATTCAGGAGTGAGGATGACGAACTCTGAACCCTTGCTTTTATTCATTTATTATTATTTTAACGAATGATGCACCTCTGTCATGCAGATGCCAGTTAATTATCTGCAATGAAGACAGTCCATTACATACACATGGTGGACCATGAGTAGGGACACCCGGAAATCTGCAATATGCACAGACTCCTATGTGCATGCTCATCGATTAGGTGAACCCCTAAAGCTATAACAATCTGCAGAAATATATTGGCATTAATCAAAAATGCATAATTTTTGTTGTGTTGCATGCCTAATATAGGGAGAGGCACTATCGAAGGGAAAAGCGTGACTGAAACACTTCTTCAAAAGATAGGTTTTTTTTGGTCGGGAGCCTGAGAAGCTCGAATAATTCAAACATTCCTGACTCTTCAGGCTTCACATTTACTCTCCAGATCATCGCCCGCACTGCAGCCTTGGCTAAAAGTTTCTTTAATGATCCGTAGAGCTATACACCTCTAATATAAAATGAAATATACCAAAGAAAAACAAATTAAATAGTAGCAGAGTCGAGAACTGGTATTTGTTGACAAATGTTGGTACTGCTGTCATCAAGGGAGAAAATTAAAATACCCCGACTTGAACTATACCTCTAATCCAGGCTTCTCCAACGAGTTGCTTGAGAGTAACTGGTAGCTCTCCAGCTCCCTGTAAGTAGCTCTCCTATTTGCATCTCATAAAATAGAAGCTTCTGCCTGATTGAATCAATATATGTGTATCAAAACTGAAATGAAGGTTCTCAAGACCAGACTCTATGTATTTTCATAACTCATAAGCTGATGTTTGGATAAAAATGGTTGAATTTCCAAAATATATTTAAAGCACAGATTTGGGGGAAAACTGTGTGTCACTGGAGAGACAAGTTACTAATAATATTATCTTGGTGCCAGGTGCATTGCATCTATGGCCTTTATTACCCATGTACAGGCATTCCAAATTGATAAAGCTGTTTTATATTACTTCAGACAGTCCTCCTTAATGCGCTGAGGTGATCAATGTTGGCAGTCATGCACAGCTTACTCACCAAATTTGAATATAAGTAGATCTTATTATAAAAAAATGTTGGCGACCACTGCGTCTTATCACACCAAGCATGTGAGGTGAAAAAACTCTTTAGGAAAGTTACCTTCATCTTTTAATCTGTCACTCATCTATCGATACATCCATACACTCATTCAGTCCCTTGTATCCATGTATCCATCCTGCCACCCATCCATCCTTTCACTCTTCCCCATCTGTCCATTATTCATCATTCTATTCATTCGCTCTTTAACCGATCAATACTGTCACACTTCCAGAAGTCTCTTAAGCTTCCTTCTATCCATTCTTTCACCTTTTCATTCATTCATTCCTTCACCATTTCACCTTTCCATCCTACCTTTCAAACTTTCTTCGTTATTTCCTTTCACATTTCCTTCCTTTCACTCTTCTTTATTCTCTCCTTCGTTCTTCCATCTTTCTATCTACCCATCTCTGCTCATGCTCACTTTTTCTATTTGTCCCCCTCTCTTTGTTTTCCTATATTTTCATAAGTTCATCACTATTCATTTTCTATTTCCTTTGCTGTGTATATCAGCCCACCTACCACATTGCCCTGCCATGATGTTGCCAACAGTATTATTTGTGAGTATTTTGGGCCATATTTATGAAGGCCCTAGCGCCACCTTGTGCCACATTAGCATCAGTTTTTTAATGCTAATGTGGCGCCAGGCATAATGTATGCCAGGGGGCCGTTCCGGCGTTATGAGGCCCAGAAAAATGGCGCAGTGAATCTATGAGGTTCCACTGCGCCATTTTTAGTGTCATTTTAAACACCTGCCTAAAGCAGGCATTAAAATGAGGCTCCCATTGTTTTCAATTGGCCTCCTTTCTCTTTGCAGGATTAGTGTAAAAAATGTGGGTGCTAATTCTGCAGTGGCAAAATTTCTGATGCTAGTTCGCTAACGTGCACCAGCGTGCCCTGTATCTTAAATACTGTGCACACACGGTGGCATTAGGTGCCAGTAGAGGGGCACAGAAAAAGTGACGCATCAGCTCTGGTGCACCACTTTTTCATAAATATGGGCCTTTGTCTCTAGACCTGTTGAGAGTAGAAGCCCATAAACAGCTAGTTATTGTTTACTGGGATCCAGTTCATTAGCCCCTTGGGGCTTAGTCACATATCCTATTTAATCTTCTTAAGTAGGCTGTTCCTATGCCACCAGCAGCCATTCTGTACAAGAGAAAACTCGGAAAATGAAATGGCAACTTATATTGCCTTTTGAATCTAGATAGGTCAGCGGGTTAGTTGCTCATTGCTTCCTGTGCGGGTTTGAGTTCTGGTGTGGGGTGTTTTTTGGCTGTTTGATGGCTGTTTAATGGTCTGTTGGTCTACCTTAGGCATCCATTCTGAACCTTTTTATCTGAAATTCTGAAATATGAATTATGGTCCTATTTTTACTTTGTCATATTTGTTCTCGAAAGACTCCAAAACCTATATTATTATTATTCCTTGTCATTATTTATCGTCAATTCTCCCCGCTACAGTATTACAGTGGGGGTCGAAATCACGTAGTAATGTTTCAAGTTCGTCCCCGTTCTGAAGTGCAACTAAAATTGCATTTTTCTTCCTAAACAAATGTCTGGCGAATTTTGTGAGCGGCGTAAAACGCGAGGACAGTGCAGTTTGTGCCTACCATATCTAATCTCACCTGCCTGCACCTACATCGGGACTAATCCTGCTCTTGTAATGAGGTTTTATTGCACATTTGTAAATATTTCTCCCAGCTCTTCTTGAAATCTTCCTCCCGTGCCATAATAATGCATGTTTGTTTTTTCATTAATGCTAGGCTTGACAGCTGTGATATTCACACGTAAAATCAGTTTTTCTACATTTCCCTAAAGCACGATGTAATTTCTTGATATTTTATCAACGTACTTGGTAAAATATTACTTTAGGAAATTCCTTATTCTCAAACAATTAACATTTCTCGACTCGTTATGTTATGCTGTTTATTCAGGATTTGAAAGGAGACAATTCTTCTCACGCTAATGCGATATTTTGTTAAAATATCTTGCCAGCTTCCAGAGGACTATTTTGTAAGCCCTTACCGATGTCTTCAAAATATTTAATTTGATCTAGAAATTACCTGTACTTCCACTCTGTCAACAAAACACTCTCAGTGACCTCACCCATCGCGTTAACGTTTGCTCTTTCTCCACAGCCTACGGGTGCGGAGTGCCCACATACTCGCCCAATTCCAGGGTGGTGAACGGCGAGAATGCCAGACCCTACAGCTGGCCCTGGCAGGTAAGAGACCCCGCCAAGTAGTAGGCGACAAATACTATTTATAAAACTATACTGCTTCTTTCAAATTACTGCTGAAGACTTTAATATCCAGTTTTGAACCAGAGCATGGGCTGTACAACAATTAGGGTGCTCTTTCCATGTCTGCGCCACAGAACCCTATCAACATGTGTCTGGTGCAAAGATGACCCGTGAGATCATCACAAATCAAGGTGCACTCTCAGGGATGAACCCTAACAGGCTGTCCCTACACTAGTGAGAGCGCACCAGTGCCTGTCACTGCCTCAGAACCCGCCTCCTTTGGAGGGGTCGGGGGGGGAACCCCTATTTAGGTGATCATTGGAGATGGCTGCCCTTACCATTGGATGGATACCTGGGTGAACCTGGGACCACTATGCCCACTCCTAAAAGTTGTTCTCAGTGGGTGCACTAACTGTACACCACATCCTATGTGGCATACAGTCATTGTTTCTCCTGACTGCTTCTTTGCCAATGTGCCCTCATCCATAAAACATCACAGGTGTGCATTGGCAAAGGCATTCCCTCATTGGAATGGAGGCATGGACCATGTAAGAAAGGGAATGTCCACATGGGATCACACCAGTGCACATTTTGCTCAAGTATAATCTATAAGGGTCCACACAAGCACTTGCGGCACATTCTGTAATTCCAAAGTACTCTGTCGCACAAAAAGAGGCAAAAACAGTTATTGCAGCCCCAGAACACTTTGTATAGCACATCCCTATATGTTTCCCCATAGCACTGAAGACTTTTTCTTCTCTTACACTGCTATGCAGGAATGTCACAAAACACGAGGACATAAAAACATACAGCTTCATCACACAAAAACCTCGTGGCATTATTATAAGAATTTATTTGTCAGTTTGAAATTACAGAAAGTTATCGACCATTATTATAAGGCTTTTGGTTGGTTGTAACTTGTTAGTGCTTTTTATTTTACTAAGCAATAACCTCAGTTCATTTTTACCACTTCCAATTGCTTCACTGCAAGACTGTAGCGTATTTCACTGAAATCAATTGTGTAGTTTTGTGAAAAACAACACGTACATGTTTTTTTTATTTTTAGAGACTAAAATAGCTAAGAATCAACAGACATTAAATTAAACACATTTCCAATGGTAACACTAAACAAACTTGATCATAGGGGCTACCCACTACCCAACACCCTTAACACAATACCCCAAACACTTAACGCTTAACCCAGTGTCTTAAATCCCTTACCTTTCACCCTTTAGCTCTTTGACCGTAACCATAATCTTATAAAATAAACGCTGACCAGTTAACTTTGTATGCATAACCCTATACCATTAACCCTCCTACTGAGTACATGCAACCCTAAAACATCCTAAACCATTAACACTTTACACTAATCCCTTAATTCTATACCCCAAATCTTAAATCTCAAACCCATACTGTTTATGCCTTACAGCCTTAACCTCCAACCCTTAAGCCTTTAACCCTATACCCTCAACCCCAACCTGTAACCCTATACCCCAAACCTGTAATCTTATGTTCTAACCTTTAATCTTTAGCTCTGAAGCCTATAACCACAACCTCTAACCGTTAACTTTACTCCTATACTCTATACCCCATTCCTCAAACACCTTATCTTATACCCATAACCCAGTATCCCAAACCCTTGGTTCTTGAACAATGTACCTTGAATTTTGTAACCTTAAACCATAAGTCTTAACTGCTTCACCCATTTTGCTGTGTTTCGAAACAAATATTTTGGGATGTGGTCATTTTTTTTTACAAATAATTTATTTTTGGAAGTAATAATTGAGACGTTATTTTTAGAAGGGTTATGTTCAAGGTTTTGATGCAGTACCTTTTGAACACAACAATAAATCCTGATCACTCTAAGCTATACTTTGAGAGCATCATTGCAGAATGTGATACCACTAACATAGGTCTCAGTATTTAGTATACCTTTATTGGATGGCACCATGTCATTCACAATGCTTAAAACACACTGCGCTTGCTAGAATGGTAATAGAGGTCATCATTACCTAAGACCTAGGTTAAATAACATTATTTTGAATTCGCTTCCTGTACGTTAAACCATCACATTCCTTTACAATATCAATAACATATTACCGTCTAAAATGTGGACAGTACGTTTTTTACTTTCATCAACATTACATTTTTGTGAAGAAGTTCTTTATGAAATATAGGAGGAGTGGTTTAGGAATATACGCTCCATTCTGTCTAAGCTGGGAGCTCACATCCACCTTTCTGCTGTGTCAATGTTCAGGCAGTAAATGACACAGCACACGAATTTGTGATTTAATTAATTCAAGGAGAAAAAGGGGCCCTGACTCTACAAAGATGATGTTCAATACACTGGATGTGCCATCTTTGCTTTAACAAAGGTGTGTGCCAGCCCGCTATTGCTCTGTTTGCATCCCAAATGATGCTTTCCACTAAAACTTCTATTTTGGTATTTGCCATAGACAATGTATCCGGCACCTATTAATATGTCAAGTGAATATTTGCCATTTACCTGCCATTGTATTTGATGTTAATTTTAAAACTCTTCGTTGCCCATGTGGCTAGCTCTGCACAACAGGACTATGCTGTAGAAATAAATAAATAACTGTCTAATTTTGCTTGCTAGAGAAAAGCTTCATAACAAGAACATTTTAATTGTCCAATTAATTAACAAGGAATGTTTCCAGTGGGTCCTGGAGGTGCTGTATTTAAAACCAATATTTGAAGAATGTGACGTATACTTTGGTAATAGTCCTACCTAATACGATACAAAAAGAACCCTCTCCATTGGGATCAGTGTCAGAAACATCTAAGTCCGCTTTCAGGAAAAATCCTGCAGTCTACTAAGCAATCTAAGGACCTCTGTTGTCAACACCCGTGTGTCATGTACTACAGTTGAGACTAAACTTTTGAGGGAGGCTCCATGAGTGGAAGATCAGAATGCTTGCCGTGTTTCCAATTAAAGCAACTCGTTCCCAAGTCACTGCTTTCAATTTTTTTAAGATTTCCAAAATGAGAAACCTAGCCTGAAGTCCTAGAGAATCTAAAGCCCAGATGGAATGGCAAAATTGTGACACTACAACTTATTTTACATTCTTAAAGCACAATGACCATCTAATCTTATCGCGGCCCAAGATCAAAATTGAGGTACAGTTAGGATTAATCATAGTATAAAAACATGTGATTTCACAACATTGCTCAAAATTGATGAATTTCATCTGAAAACCTATGACAGTCCTATACATCAATATTCTATTGTCAGCATCCATTAATTAATGTATGATCAGATTATTGATTTTGAGATTAAACATAATCACCTCTAGCAAGGCTGCTTGCAGATCAGGTAAGTAGCCCTGAATTAAACCATTAGGTGATCCATTTTAGGTGAGTGCTGTTCTATTTATCTGTACTATTGATATATCCAACCGAAGCAGTAATTTCACTAATGAAACTACCCCAAGGTCCATGCTCTGATTTTCCATTATGCCAAAATACTAATCGTCTGCTTCACCAAAAGCAGCCCCCAAATCCTCAGTGCAGCAAGAGTTGCTTGCTTTCTCTGCTTCTGGAACTTCAGGCTAAGTATATCAGTACAAAATATGTGATCTACCACTCATTCCTGGTTAGATCTTGCTGTTTGAAACACAGGGACAGATAATTCATATTTAACGTTGAAAATATTCCCCCCCAGGAAATAATGAACTCCATGTAAAGGAAGTACGCCCGCTCTTACCACGAATGGTCTTACAATTGACCATAGGCAGGAGTCAGCAATCTTACCATTAAGACTAATATACCTAAATAACTGAAAGTACAACTACAATTGTTCTTAATAATATAATACAAAATGTCATTGAGTTAGTCTTTCCTGTGTTACTAAAGAACTTATAAAAAGTTCCCCTGTAATTTTGATGAGGCTGGTAACAAACGTTCCTGGCTCTATGGTATTAGGAGAACCGTGAGAACACTTCAAATCTGTTTTGTTTCACCCAAGAGGCTGCTAAAAGCAGCCGCAATCTCAGGAGACGAAATATCTGTGTTAAAGTGTGGCAAAAATGAGGAATTACCATGTATGAGACCTGCAATTATTGCTTCACCTGCTAAATCCCCTTTTCACTGGAGTCACCTAGGGTTGACTGTGTGATCCCTGTTATTTCAGCTTCCTCTCAGAGTTCTATATGCCCCAGGTATCGGTAACCCCAGTGGTAGACTTAAAGTGGGGAAATCTGGTGCGCTCGTATTGGGAAGCTCAGTGTGTGGGATTCTACCAGGTCTTTTGAAATGACATGGCTAGCAATGCTTCTCATATTACCCAATTCTACATCGGCACTCAGTTCTCCAGCAAATTTCTCCCAGATGCCATCTGACTCAGGTTTTTCAGAAGCACTTTTAGCCTCTACCTACAAGTGTCTAAAACTTCTGTCATGCAGTTTACAGGTGAACTTAGTTTGAAGCAATAATTTGTCAATGTTAGAACAAGCTTCTTCCTACAGTGCTTGGGAGACAACTGTTTTAAATATGGAAGCTTGAAGCACACAAGAAATGATAACTCACTGTTTTGATACCTTATTCACACAATCCTTTGGTGTACTTGCCATAGTGTTGATTGTCTGACATATCTATTAGCTCATTTGAACAGAGCTCCGCTCTGTAGAGAGTGCACTTCCAGGCTAAAGTTGCTTCATGGTGGCATCAGTTCATATTGGACTGTTCATAGTTTGTTTTGGGCAGTCATTCTGGTAGCCCAGTGTTTTTTTATTGCATGTTGATTTAGACACCTAACCTTTATGATTTTCATCCTTACAGATTTCCCTACAGTATCTGAGCGGTGGTGCCTACCATCATACCTGTGGAGGGACCCTTGTGGCACCCAACTGGATCTTGACAGCTGGACATTGTGTCTCGTACGTTGATAATGCACCTATGAATAGCTTCCTATATCTTCATAAGGCATGGTTCATGTCATGTGCATGTGCAGCCGACCAGCTTACACCTCCCTAATCCAACCATTACATTTTATATGACTACGTCTGTTTGATATGATCTCATTCAGAGGGCCAGAGGAGCAGCTTTTGACCTTCCCAAAGGTGCCTGCTGCAGTAAAGTCCTCTTAGGAGGAAATTTGAAGTGATTGTCTCCTCAGAGTCCAATGCTATTCACCTTCAGGTACAGGGCTGAAATTGGTGACTCCTTCTGGAATTGAGATACCCACTAGCATACAAAGCTGGCATGGGTACTTTGGCTATAGAAAAGTCCTTCAGCTCTTCTGCGTAGATGTCGTTCAAGCATGGATTGGGCATGGGGCCACCAGGGATCACTGCATGGTTCTACTGTAATTCCCATTTGTTGAATTCCAGAAACAGACACATGACATGATGTTCAGATTCCTGTTGGTCATGCACGGTATGTCCATATTAGTAATGCAAATGGGCAGCAGCTACTTCCTATAATGGAGGAGTAGAATATAATAATTGCAGTTTATGCTTAGTCTGAGCACACCACCATCTCAGTCCCAGCTGGGGTCTGACATGCAATCAGAGGCACTGGAAAAAAATGCCATGGGGCACTCAACAACTATTTTGGGCAACAAATCATTGGCTGGATATGAGCCAACTGTAGGTCATTTCTAGGCTATTGTAATTATGAATTAATCTCTCTCTCAGGTCTGGGCGCACATACCAGGTAGTGGTCGGAGAGCACAATCGGGATGTGGAGGAGGGCCCTGAGCAGCGCATTGCGGTCAGCAAGATTGTTGTTCATCCTCAGTGGAACTCCAACTGCCTGTCTTGTGGGTAAGTGTTTCTGACTGGGAGGGTCTGCTTCACCAGCAGTGGGGCTAGAAGCGTGGTCAAAATGCTGCAGGGATAAGGGTCTGATGCAGTGTTTGGGAGCAGTCACCAGAAGTGGTTCTGCTCCACCTTCAGTAAGGCCATCTCCTCTTGAGAGCACTGTTAGTGCTGTGGTAAATGTTAAGTTATGCTATGTTAATAAAGTCTTGATTAGTTTGTAAAAAAAAGAAGAAAAAAAAAAAGTGCCAGGCCCACTTCAGGATCCCACTGCGCCTTACACCACCCATGGCCCCTGCCAGTACTGGCAATGATAGCACCAACACAATTCCAGGTCCCCACAGCTATAAGAAAAACTTGGACAGCAGGTCCAATGTATAAGGAATTAGTAAACAACCGTTGTTGTGCTCATCTCTAAATCAGACAAACAGCACCACCATGTTGCAGCCTGTCATAAGTGCTGGTGTTGCCAATTAAGTGCCTGTGCCAAGCACCAGAAACTACTGGTTAAAATTAAGCACTGTAACAGGGACTGCTCCACCTTCAGTGATGCCTTTGTACTTGTGGAGGAGATGTCAGTGCTGTGGTAAATGTTATGTTATAATATATTAACAGGGTCTGGTTGACCTATAGTGGAGTGAAGAGTACATCTCTTTGTGACGGTGCTGTCAGTGCTGTTGAAAATACTAGGTTATACTAAATTAACATGGTCTGTTTCACCTGCAGCAGAGAGTCATCTCCTCTTGTGGGTGCTGTCATTGCTGTAGTGAATCTTATATTGTGTTAACAGGGTGTGTTTGTCCTACAGTGGTGTTGTCTCTTCCTGAGGGTATTGTCAGTGACACGGGTGGTGGGGTCTGCAGCTGTGGTTTGAAGCCACTGCTAAACCAGAGGTTGCTTTGCTTACAATAGTTAGAGGTCGCTTGGTGGGGTTATTGCCTGTTTGGGGGTATTGACTGATTATTCAGGTGTGATGTTGCAACATTTCCTATGGGTCTTTTCTGATGCTCTTCCTGACAGCTCCACCTCCTCTTTGGGTAATAGCTGTTGCATTTCCTTTGGGAAAGTGGTTCCTCTCTCAGTAGCCTCTTTATCTGGGTTGAAGCTACATTTGACGTTTTTAGTTGCTGTCTCTTATGAACAGATGTTCGCTTTTGGTACTGTTTCCTTCTGCAGGGTGGTTTATCTCTCCCTTCCAATGATTCCTGTGCCTTTGGATAGTTGCTCCAACTCTCCAAAGTAGTTGTTGAGTCTTCTGTGAATAGTTGCTGCCTATATTCACCATACCCTCTGCCTCCTAAAGGCACTAGTTGCATCACCTATAGGCAATTACTGGCTCAGCTTTAGGCAGTTGTTGTCTCTTTTCTGGGTACTTGCTGCCTCTCCTCTCGGTAGTTGCTGCATGTCATATGGGTAGTTGCTGCCTCTTCTCTGAATAGCTGCCGCATATCCTATGGGTAGTTGCTGCTCCCCTTCTGGGAAAATGCTGCATTTCTTCTGGGTATTTGCTGCGTCTCCTTTGGGTAGTTGCTGCCTCTATTCTGTATAGGTTCTGTCTTACCTATGGGTAGTGACTGCCTACCCTCTGTCTTGTTTATACCTGTATTCTGTATGCTGCCTCTCCTCTATGTAGGTTCTGTCTCTCCTGTCGGTAGTTGCTATCTCCCATGGTGTTGCTGCCAGTCATGTGGGTAGTTACTGCCTCTCCTTTGTGTAGGTTCAGCCTCCTATATGGGTAGCGGCTGCCTCTCATATGCAGAGACGGTACATCTCCCTTTCCCTTGTGCGTTTGCATGTCTTCTCCTTCCTGTGTAAGCATTCTGGTGCCTACAGATAGTTGGTGCCTCTTCATCTCCTGTGGTTAGATTCTGCCTTTCTTGGCAGTATTTTTTTGTGTTTGTCTATACTTGTTGTATTGCAAGTTGCTTCATCTCATAAGTGGCATTGCTGTTGCATCTATTGGTAGTTGCGATCCCTCTTCTGGGTGGTTCTTGTTTCTCCTATTGTGAGTTACTGCCTTTGTATTGGGTTGTAGATGTTTCTCTTTGTGTTGGTGTTGTTTCTTCCTGTAGGTAAGTGCTGCCACTTCTATGGGAAATTGCTATGCACATTAGGTGTAACTATTGCTATTTCTGTGGGCAGAAACTGCAACTTCTGTGGTTTCTGTGCGGGTTGATGGCATTTTTCTGCTAGCTGTTGCTTCTCGTTTTTAACTGCCAAGTCCCTATCTCTTTAGAGAATTTGCATTCCTAAGTGGATGTGTCACCCCTGTTGTGAGTAGCTGCTTCCTCCTCCTTACCTTTGGGTAGTTGCTCCCCACCTTCTGGATAGTTTCTGACTCTTAGTGCTGGTTGCTATCCTTCGTATAGGTAGTTGTGGTCCCTCGTAGAGGAAGTTGTTGACTATCCTGTAGGTAGTTTGTGACCACCTGAGGGTATTTGCTTATGCTCAAACTTTCTACTCCCTTTAAGGAGAACTGCTGCGCCTTCTACAAGTAGCAGTTTTCTCTTCAGTGCTTACATAACTGTGCTTTTTAGGAGGCCATGACCTAAAAAGTTTGCAGAACAGACTGAGCCTACCGTTCTACCCGTGGCAGAAAGTTGAGTATCAATAGTTGGATCGTAGTACTGTATGATATTTTAGTGCTTAGAAGTACGGTATGAAGCTCTATAAAAAAAACAGAGGGCCTCATCTACAAGGAAATGGCACAGTGCGGTGCCGCAAACAATCTTGCTACGCCGAGCTGCGTCCTTTCCAAAATGCAAGGATGCGCCACATTTAAAAGAATACAGCGCATCCCTGTGTTTGCCCCTGCACCGGCGCTACATTAGCTGCCTTGCACCAACGCAGCCACCCTTGCATCATGGTTCAAGGATGGCTGTATTGTGGGACTGATTGTGTTTGTGCGGGAAGGGACACCTTCCTGCACAAAAACACTCTTTAATGGCGATTTGCTCCTTCTGTGAGTGCTGCAGAATGCAGAACACATAGAAAGATGAAATAAACGAGGAGAAATAAAAGTATTTCTCCTCGTTGCGCCACTCTAACGCCTCCATTAGGGAGGTGTTAGCTTTTGGCACTGCCTCAGGTTTTCGATTTGTCTTAAACCTGATGCAGTGTCAAAACGCAAGGGGTGTTGTGTGGGTACACCCACAGAAATACCCATTTCATACCCCTTAGCCGCAGAAAACTGCGTTGGGGTGCCCCATAACCACAAGGCCGCGTTAAACCAGGAAAAGTGGTTTAACGATGCCTTGTAGATATGGTGCACTGCACAGCGCCACCAGAGTGTCACAAAAAGTGACGCTCCCGTGGCACTAGGGCCTCGTAAATGAGGCCCAAAATATTGTAGTCCCTAGTCCTCCAGGGTACTATTTACTGTAACAAAGACTGGAGGGGACTTTATGCTGGATGAAATGGTACTGGAGTTTGCAACAAAAATAGAATCTGATAGAATTATTGTCTACTAAATATTGGCTTTAATAACAGAAATCCATTATCTTTCTGATTAATATTTAGGACACAATGGGGGTCATTCTGACCCTGGCGGTAAATACCGCCATGGCGGAGGTTGGCGGTAGCACCGCCAACAGGCTGGCGGTGCTCCGCCGGGCATTCTGACCGCAGCGGTACAGCCGCGGCCAGAGGCGGGAAGCCGGCGGTGTACCGCCGACTTTCCGCTGCCCATGGGAATCCGCCATGGCGGCGCAGCTTGCTGCGCCGCCATGGGGATTCTGACACCCCATACCGCCATCCTGTTCCTGGCGGTTCTCCCGCCAGGAACAGGATGGCGGTATGGGGTGTCGTGGGGCCCCTGGGGGACCCTGCAGTGCCCATGCCAAAGGCATGGGCACTGCAGGGGCCCCCGTAAGAGGGCCCCACAAAGAATTTCAGTGTCTGCTTTGCAGACACTGAATTCGCGACGGGTGCAACTGCACCCGTCGCACCTTCCCACTCCGCCGGCTCCATTCTGAGCCGGCTTCCTCGTGGGAAGGGTGTTTCCCGCTGGGCTGGCGGGCGGACTTTCGGCGGTCGCCCGCCAGCCCAGTGGGAAACCCAGAATGACCGCCGCGGTCTTTTGACCGCGGTACGGTCTTCTGGCAGTTCCCGCTTGGCGGGCGGCTACCGCCGCCCACCAAGCTTAGAATCAGGGCCAATGTTTCTGTGAGATGATTTTTTTACTAACGCTGTTCTGACATACAACTAAATGACGTGGTACAAGGATACTAAGGGAGTCCCACGTTGAGGCAAAACGATCTTGCATACTACAAGCAACTCTTAAGCTTCCCACGAAGGCGATGCTGTAATTCAGCAAACTTTAAACCAAGCCCATTCTACAGAGCAGTGTCCCTCCCCTCTGACAATGCTCTTCAGCACCTCGTCAGGACTATGAAGCGCTATATAAGTGCAATAACGGGACATAACAAAATTCTTTACCCCTGAATAACACCTGTATAAGAGGAAATATTTTTGGGAACTACATTCTGATATCCGAACGACTCTTTATAAATTGTTTGAATTATTTTAGTTTCATTTTATGGCGATACGGCGTCTGTAAATATTTCTTACTCCTTTTCACATAATCTTCTCTCCAGTTTCCTATCGCAAGAGAATCTTCCACGTCTTCCACGTCACCCATTTTGTGTTGGTACACAGAATGGGGAGGCACCTCGATTTTAAATGATTGCCTCTATAAATAAGGGGATATTGGGTGGAAACAAGCAAATTAGCTCTTTCCTTCACTCAGATCGCACCGGTGATTGGTGGGTTGTTCATTCCTCTTCTAGCAATGACCTCGCCATGATGAAGCTGTCCAAAAACGCTGTTCTGAATGACAAGGTGATGCTCGGGTGCCTAGCTCCAGCAGGAGAACTCCTCCCCAACAATTATTCCTGTTACATCAGCGGCTGGGGTCGCCTGTACAGTGAGTAGCTTCTCTGTGTCTTATCTTGTTGCTGTTTGGGATAGTGATGTGGTGTTCAGCTGTATGATGGTATCAGCAACTGAGAGAAATACAAAGGACTCATAGGCCCATATTTATACTTTTTCAGCGCCGCATTAGCGTCATTTTTTGACGCAAAAGTGGCGCAATTGTATTTTGTAAGTTTGCGCCGTTTTTGCATCAAAAAGCGGCGCAAACGCGGCGCTAAAAAAGTATAAATAAGGGCCCAAAGGCCATATTTATACTTTTCGACGCACAACTGCGCCAACGCAGTTGTGCGTCAAAAAATCTAACGCCGGCTAACGCCATTCTGAAGCGCCATGCGGGCGCCGTATTTATTCAATGACGTTAGCTGGCGGCGCTGCCTGGTGTGCGTCAAAAAAAATGACGTACACCAGGAAGCGCCGGCGTAGGGGAATATGGAGCTTGGGCGCCAAAAAATGGGAGGGCACCTCTGGGCTCCTTCCGAGCCCACAGGTCCCTTAACGCCTGCCCTGACCAGGCGCTAAAAAAACACGCAAAAGCGGCTGGACGTCATTTTTTTTTACCCGCCCACTCCCGGGCGTGATTTTTGCCCGGGAGTGTAAATACGGCGCACCTGCCTCGGAGTCAATTTTTTAGACGGGAACGCCTACCTTGCATATCATTAACGCAAAGTAGGTGTCCACACTAAAAAATGACGAAAACTCCATGGACTTTGGCGCTAGACGCGTCTAACGCCAAAGTATAAATATGGAGTTAGTTTTGCGTCGGAATTGCGTAAAAAAAAACGACGCAATTCCGGCGCAAACAGAGTATAAATATGCCCCCTAGTCTCTTAATGAGTATTGGAGCATAACACTCCGCTAACAAAAACTCAAATGTTAGGGGTTGCCTTTTGAGTTACAGAGATGTAATTAGTATCAAGGGATGTGCTGTTAGTATGATCTTAGGAAAGGCAGCCTGTGTCCACACACTTCCCCTTTATGACATTTAAGTACCAACACAGAGGCCACAATCACCCTTCAGGGACCTCGCACACTCCATTTGCAAACTCGTCTCACCTGCAGGAGGGACGAAAGGACGGAGGGGGACACGATTTGAGACGACAGAGGTGTGGCACTCATAGAATCATCCAAATCGGTCCTTCAGGACCAAGTACTCAGGGCCGTATTTATACTTTTTGGCGCACAACTGCGCCAACGCAGTTGTGCGTCAAAAAATTTAACGCCGGCTAACGCCATTCCAAAGCGCCATGCGGGCGCCTTATTTATGGAATGATGTTAGCTGGCGGAGCTGCCTGGTGTGCGTAAAAAAAAATGACTTACACCAGGCAGCGCCGGCGTAGGGGAAAATGGAGCTTGGGCGCCAAAAAATGGGGCAAGTCAGGCTGAGGCAAAAGTTTCGCCTCAACCCGATTTGCGCCATTTTTTTTTACTCCCAACCCCCATTTAAATGACTCCTGTCTTAGCAAAGACAGGAGTCATGCCCCCTTGCCCAATGGCCATGCCCAGGGGACTTATGTCCCCTGGGCATGGCCATTGGGCATAGTGGCATGTAGGGGGGCACAAATCAGGCCCCCCTCTGCCACCCAAAAATAAATAAAAAATACTTACCTGAACTTACCTTAAGTTCCCTGGGATGGGTCCCTCCATCCTTGGGCGTCCTCCTGGGGTGGGCAAGGGTGGCAGGGGGTGTCCCTGGGGGCATGGGAGGGCACCTCTGGGCTCCTTCCGAGCCCACAGGTCCCTTAACGCCTGCCCTGACCAGGCGTTAAAAAATGACGCTAAAGCGGCTGGACGTTATGTTTTTTGACCCGCCCACTCCCGGGCGTCATTTTTGCCCGGGAGTGTAAATACGGCGCACATGCCTCAGAGTCATTTTTTAGATGGGAACGCCTACCTTGCATATCATTAACGCAAGGAAGGTGTCCACGCTAAAAAATGACGCTAACTCCTAGATCTTTGGCGCTAGACGGGTCTAACGCCAAAGTATAAATATGGAGTTCGTTTTGCGTCGGATTTGCGTAAAAAAAAACGACGCAAACCCGGCGCAAACCGAGTATAAATATGCCCCTCAGTCAGGCCATGAGGCCACGGTTGATAGTTCTGATGTAGGATTCGCCACATTCTGCTTCGACCCACTGAGAGCCACTGTTCTGGGACCTGCCGACTGCTTGAGGCACGGGGTGCCACTGCTAGGTCATTGCAGCACAGCCAGATAGTCCCAGAATTTACCGCGTCAGGGGAGGAGACTCGCAGCCCTGACTGTCAGTACCACCATGGCCCTCACTCTGGGCCAGTGACTATCTTGCACTTGAAAGGTCCCTTCTGAGGAGCAACCAGTCCATCTCAGCAGAGCCCCCACAATGCAGTTACAAGGCCAGGACCGGGCCCAGGACGTGGCTGGAGCCACGGTGTCTCACCCCTGGGGTACATGCAGCCAGACCCAGCACCGGAATATTGCTTCTAACGTGTCTCTCATTCTCCCGTTAGATCATGATGCTGTGTTTTTTAAGTATGTGCCGGCTGAATAAAGGATTAGTGCAGGATTTCAGTGCACGAGTCTGTGCCGTAGCAGGAAAGTATCATTCTTGACTGGTCAGGTCATGCCCCAAAATTAGTACCACATTCATTAATTTGCAGTTGCTCTGCAACACATATTGAAAGTACAGCTCCAAAATTGGGATTCATCCAACTCCGTGTGATTCTCAGGGGTACTAATGCATCATGATGACTGGTTGCTGATTGGTTTATGATCTGCCTTGCCTTCAGGAATATATAATGATATCTTTTACCCGCTCACTCTGGCCAATCACGTAACGTTGTGAGTCAAGATTCCTCTTTTTTTATTGCAGCTGGTGGGCCTCTCCCAGGCACACTGCAACAGGCACTGCTTCCCGCAGTCGACCATGCTCACTGCACTCAGAGGGATTGGTGGGGCACCACTGTCAAGACCAACATGGTGTGCGCTGGTGGTGATGTCAAAGCCGGCTGCAACGTAAGTTCTTATGCAAAGAATGTGAACGCATGCCTCTTGGTGTGTGAGTTGTATGCATGCTAATCAAGTGTTAGGCCTAGATTCTTAATATAGCTTTCTGATATCCTCAGAGTGGTAGGGTGTGTTCATGTAAAAAGACCTTTAGCCTCAATCCAATCTAAGGGGAAATCTTGTAAGATGCAGGTAACGATTTCTTTCTTGACCCTGACAAAATGAGGACAAAGCTGGTGTGGGACATGAGTGCTCATACTCACAAACATTTTCCCAGGGACCAGAACGTTTGGTCTCTAGTGGGATCAAGGGCTGCACTGATGATAGAAGGATGGCAGCCAGGTGCTTATAAGGTGGGCATAGGGGAAGTGGAGCAAGTACACCTTGTGGCTGAATTGTGCAATGTGAAATCAGAAAACCTGGGATCAATCCCAGCTTCCACACTTGACCCAATTTTGTGATCCTAGGCAATTGTTTTATTTCGTTTTGCCTCCTTTTTCTTTATTATCACTATCACATATTAAAGGACCTGGAAATACGAGGCTTCAGGATGTGTGCTATACAAAACCTTCTCCTGTGTTTGATATAGTAAACGATTATATTTTCCATGTATAACACCAACCCCGGACACCCAGAGGGTGCACATAACGACTGACTTGCCTCCTAGCTCACTATTGGCATTCTTGTCATGTTGGGGAAGCACGAATGTGCTTAAATTCATGCTTGAAAGCTATCACTTTAAAAAAAATCTCAATGCATTCACACAATCTGATGTACTAATATAAAGCGATGCTGCATGTTAATTAAATAAACTTTTGGAATTTGGAAGAGACTTCATCATATTTTTAAACGTTTGTTGCAAAATTTCTTTCAAAATGAAGGTGATCCTCAAGATAAGTGGGGCAGGGCAACTTAGTTACTTACTTACTTCCGTTCTTGAACTTCAGTTAACCTGTAAATACATGCTTGCCCGTTTATTTAGCATTTTTCTGAATATTAGTACTCAGTCAAGTAAACAGCAGCTCAGTGCTGCTGTTGACCAGGAGGCATATATACAGGTCTAGAGGGCCGCACTTTTAATAATATATTACAAATATTGGCTTCCTTCATTTGTAACCAAACTTCGAGTGCTGGGCTAGAGACAGAGGGCACATTATGGTTTGCTACTCTTTTGCAATTGAATTCCCTCTATTTCTTTGCTTTGTAATATAGTCTAGAATTCAGTTTCTTTCAAACGTTTTAATACTATGCCACCCGCTCACGTCATAGAAATTCATTGGGCCCCCCAGAAAGGCAAACATATTTTCTGATAATTAATTTATGCAATTTTCAGCTCTAAACATATCTAGCATTTCAAACACTGGAGTTATTTCCAGTTATCCCTTTTGAAAATAGAATCAATTGCATGATTGCCAACATGCAAGTGGCAGTGTAGTCTTCGTAAAAGTATCCACAGTATGATCCTTTATTAGAAATGTTGATGGGTCTCTGTGGTTATTTGGTGCCCCCCCCCATGCCTCTCTTTTTTTACACCTACTTCCAGCTAGGGAATGACTGAAAAAAATACCGATGGGCAATGAGAAAGGGACTTACTGCCACTCTGTTTTCTTTGGCTAAAAATGCAGCACTATTTTGTCTCTATTCTCTAGCGCATAATAAATGTTGTTCTTGGCCAGAGCCTGGCGCCCCACCTGACATCAATTTAGGCATCCCAGGAGTGCCAACCCCCAGTTTGAAGACCTCTAGGCTGGAAAGTGTAGTTCCTCAAATGCATTTATGCTACAGATGTGTTAGCTTGTTTATATTTTTTGTATGCTCCCAGAGGTGGTGGATAAGTGCCTATAATGGAAGGCACGTTGTTACCTGAATGAGCTCCTCTACACTCTTTAGTGTGCGTGTGTATGTGGTGTACTATCAGGGGATTTCTATTTGTGTACTACTGTGCTTCTTGGTGAATTGGTGTTGTCTGTGATATGGCGCAAGGTCTGAATTATTGGCTGTTCTGTCTTTTCACTTCTGGATGTGACCCTGTTACGCATTGTGTCCGCCTCCCGAAAAAAGCAGGTAGTGTGGTATTGTTGGGAGATTGGGTAGAAATTAAATTAATTTCGAGGATTCCACCAAATTCCTGTCTTTCACCAACACCTTTCTCACGCTGTTTCAGGGTGACTCTGGTGGACCCCTGAATTGCCAGGGATCAGATGGAGTGTGGTACGTCCATGGTGTGACCAGTTTTGTGTCCTCAGCTGGGTGCAATGCCTTGAAGAAGCCCACAGTCTTCAGCCGAGTCTCCAACTACAACACGTGGATCACCAACGTAAGTCTTGTCTCAATGATCACAGAGGGCACAGCTTTCATTTGAAAGTGAAAAAAAAAACCCTATCAAAGGCAAGGGGCCTTCACCAGGAGGAGCAGTGATACATGGTTGTGACAGTGTAGAGGGTGGATGCCCTCTAACAAGACCTACTAGGCTTGGGAACTAGAATGTGAAAATAGGGTGCTTCTGTGGAAGATACTGGAATATGGAGCCCCACCGTAGGGTGTTCCTAAAGGTGCAAACATGCCGCACTTAGTGGTTAAAGGTTACCCTGTAAGAATAAAGCTATTGGACAACTGGACAGAGCTCTTGGCATTGAATCTGCAAGAAGAAACACAATGCTTGACCATCATATCTTGCACACTGCATAACCCCAATTAACCAATGATACAATACCACCTGTGAAGAATAAACACAGCTAGAAGAGCTCTCCTCACAACCTGTTGATGATCACATGGGGATGATGCTATTCTGTAGATTAAGTGCGAAATGAATCATGCAGCAGCAGTATGCATGTCACCAGAAGGGAACAAAGCTGACAAATCACACTGTGTGCTGATGGAAAAGCCTGCAGTGGCAGGACACGATGGGGCAATGAGCTCAGTCCCCTGGGTGACAATGAAACAGAGCTTGGGACAGGCCCAGTCATTTGACATATGCCTTTGGCGAACAGACTAATTTCCTGGTCTGACAGGAGGGCTCGATATTATACAATTGGGCCCCAACACCACAGCAACCATCATCCTTGGCAGAAACTTACTGCGATGATTAATTTTAATCACAAAAGTCATATAGTAGCAAATAGTGATGCTTCCAAGTAGAAGACTCATAATAATAGATTTTATATGAACAGTTCAGTGTGCGACCTAGACCTTTCCCTTCCCTCCATTCTCGCTAGCCCAGGGGACTTTAGTTTGTTTACCAGCAGCTATGGGTGACCTAAACCATTAGACACTAAGGGCCAGATTTAAGAAAAGTGGCGCTGCACCCAGTGCAGCGCCACTTTCCTTGCGCCTCTTAGCGCCCCCATAACACCACGATTTGTGCGCTGTATCTAAGATACGGTGCACCATGGCGGTAGCTGGGGAATTAGCAGCAACATTAAATCTTAAGGCCATATTTACCAGGCCCCTTGGCACAGGGTGGTGCAGCAGGTGCCTTGCTGTGCTGCCCTGCGCCACCGGGAAAGGGCAGAAATGTGCCGTATCTACAAGATACAGTGCATTTCTGTCCTCTGCCCCTGTGCCGGTTCACATATTGCTGCCATGCGTCAGTGCAGGCACTCTTGCACCATGGTGCAAGAGTGCCTGCATTGTGGGGATGATCATTTTTGCGCAGCTAGGGACACCTTCGTGCACAAAAACAATCAATGGAGGCATTTTCCTCCTATGTCTGCTGCAGAGTGCTGCGCACACAGAAAGAGGAAAAAACAGGGAGAAATAATGATATTTCTCCAACGTTGCGTAACTGTAATGCCATCCTTGGGATGGCGTAGGCTTTTGATGCATTCCCAGATTTGCACAACCTTGTAAATCTGGGAATGTGTCCAAATCCATGGATGTTGCATGGGAACACCCAAGCACCACCCATAGAAACGCAAAGTAAGGCAACAAAGTGACTGGCACTACATTGCCTTACTCCATATATACAAGGCCATGAAAAGCCACACAGAGTGGCTTTGCGTGGCCTTGTAAATATGGGTCATCAGCCTGCGCCACTGGTGCATCACTAAAAGCGACACTACAGTGCCACAGGCTGCTTGTAAATATGGGCCTGCCTATGTAGCTTTACTCAGGAGACAGGTCGATTGAGGCCTCTCATCCAGAGGACCAGTGCTAGTGGGATGGCTGGTCCAGTGAGCTGGGAATGGGGGTTGCCTGGCAGCTGAGATATGTTTACTTGTAAGGAGATATGTAGTCTGTGTAGCTGGCAAATATTATATTCCAGCTACACTGGTTGTATAAAGGTTTATATTTCAAAAAGCATTTATCAAACCAGGACACATAACATGTTTTCATCTATGGTTTTGAATAGTGACATGCTACCTGAAACCACAAAGAGGGGCAGATTTCCTAACATTTCACGCAAGGCAGCAAGGCAACTTGCTGTGTTGCATTGCGTGAAAGAGGGAGACTTTTGAACTGTTAGATATTTACAAAGATATGGGGCATTTCTGCTGCCTCCTTTTGCTGGAACACTGTGTGCTGCCTACCGTCAGCACAAGCACTCTTGCACCACTGTGGAAGGGTGCCTGTGATACAGGCAGGATTACCTTTGTTCAGGAAGGGCCACCTTCCTGCACAAAAACAATTGTTAAAGGCATTTAATTTTTTCTGTGTGTGATGCTGAATGTATCACGCGTAAAAAAAGGAAGTACTGAGTAGAAATATAGATATTTCTCCTTGTTCCGCCTGGGTTTGGGAGGTGTACCATTTTGATGGATTTCCAGGTTTACAACTTTTTGTAGAATGTGCAAAAAAAAACATTGGTAGTTGTGTGGGAACACCGATACTCCACCCTTGGAACACCTTCCTTCTGCAAGGCAGTGAAATGCACTGTTTTGCACTATTTTGGATTTACTAAACCACACAGCCACGCACAGTAGCTTTGCATGGCTTACTAAAACCTAGTTAAGGGTTTGCATTATCCTTGCGTCACCTTGCGTGACGCAAGGACAATTCAAGCCCTTAGTGAGTCTGCCCCTAAATCTCCATTCCCCCAGTGTTCCCATGCACTGTTCTGCACATCCTCAGTCATACTGTTTACCCAATTGATCACTCTTTTACCTTCTTTGGCAACCCGACGCATCCCCCTTCAGCACCACTAGCTCCTCCAGGACTACCCATGCAATGTTCTATCAAATGTCATGATTAATGTGGGCCACTACTTGTGGCAGCCAGGACCTGCTACATGCCTGTGTATATATCAGGCTCTTCCTCTCTTATCATAAGCTACAATTGTCCCATTGTCTCAGTGTGCAACAAGTAAAGTAAAATGCATGTGAGAAGACAGGACACTAATGTACAATAAAATCTAAACCTAATGCTTAACTACAAGGGCTCCAACTACAGCCTTCAATAAGTGCAGTGGGTTTCATAGAGTTGGAGGAGAACAGTTTTACTTATGAGCAGGGCCAATGGAATTACGCGATCCTGCGGCATTTACTGCATGATTATCGACTCGCTGCATTTGCCATAATCCATCATCTGCGGCATAATCTGTAGATTTCAACAAAACATGTGTTTGTAGCTCAAACAGATCAAAAGTTACTAAAATCATGGCTATCCATCGTGCCATACAGCGGTAGTTACTATGCAAAGGTTCATAACTCATCATTCAGTTACTTCCACTGTATTTGGATTTTAAAGTGGTACTAATGAGGTGAAACCTTTACTCAGTGTTAACATACGAAAAAGTTACAAAATTATTTAGTAATACTATCACAGAATGTGCTGCGTTAGGTCATGTAATTTGCATTTTATTGATGCATAATTTTGCAAACCTTGCACATTATTTGGTCCTTCCTGCCACATCATTCATTTCAGTTTCCCTGCTTATGAGTACAAGGTAACCTGGAGTTAGACCTTTTTACACGTGTGGGTGCTAATAAATCCCTGTGTTTCTCCTTACTTTCAGACCATTGCTACATACTAAAAATGAGATGTGCACCCAGAGGAGAAGCCTGCCAAGTGTTTCCAAACTGTCCTCTGCCTGCTGAAAGTTGTTTGCATATGCAGCATATCAATCTGGAGAGAAAAAAGCAGACTACAACTCCCCGCATTCAGTGGTGAACAAAGTTTAAAAAAACGATAGGATGGCTCATTGTACCGCTTGCGGGCGCGTAGCCTGTCTACAACTTGTGTCATCATACCCAGCCCACACAAAAATAAAGCTATAAGTTTCTGAGTCCGCATTACTGTTTATTTATTGAGCACATGTATGTTTATGGGTGCATTGCTGTTCTTTTTGTTTGCTACAATCTGTGCCTCCCTCGAGGCTTGTGTGCATCTCCTGGTGTATCTCCTGCTCTTCCTGTTTCATGTTTGCTCTTTGGTTTGACTTGTATCAGGGGTGGAGGTCAAAGTCCATGGTCTAGCAGATGCAGTGATTAGTAGAAGGGTAACCATTGGATAATATTTGCGCCCAACCCCGAAAGGCCTTCAATGCCACTTCACCGAGAAGGCTTGAACAAATGTTGGAGAGCCTTAATGTAGAGCTAGTGTCATGTTATGTTATGTTATTGCTTTCTTTATAGCACAATCATTTTCTATGGCCCCTCAGTACTGTTGAGTATTACTAGTCTGGAGATGGATTATTCCAGAATGGATGGTGCACTGCTGGGTGACTGGCTTTCATAACACTCAGCTTCAACCTGTGTCAGTGTGTTCGTACCTCTTGTCAAACTGCACTGACTGATGCTGAGAAGGGTTATGTAGTGTGTTTGTCATAGTGCCATCTCCTAAGGGTTAATTAGCAGTGATGTTTGTTTGATCTCATTCGTCATTCGTTACCTGTACCCTTGATGGCTAACATCTGGTTACGGGCTAGCATTCTATTTAGCAGGTAGGTCCTCTTGCCAGTCTCCAATGCCTGTTGGTGTCCTTCAATGAGGCTGCTTGTGTGTCATGTCAATCGTTGGGGTTGAGCGTCTGGGCGTTCCCGTGTTCATAAATCCCTTGCTTCTATTCTGACTGATTTTGTTTGGGATTGAGTTTGTGTGTGCGCTTCCTCCAAGCAGCAAGAAACAGAATGTGTGATGCCTCTCTCTAAAGAAGCTTCCCAGATATTTTGGTGATGTACAATGTGCTTGGTAAGCAATGCTCGGAACTTACTGAATGATAGGTGACAGAATGCTTGTTACTGCAACACGCTTATTAAAACGTGAATTGCAAATCAGTCTTGCTTTGCCAATGCTTGTTGTTTGCTATTATTGGCTTTGCCAGTGCATGTACAATTGCGCTAGCATTGGTGAAGACAGTAGCAGCTGTTACCTCTCTTGGTATGGGCTTTTCTAAAATTCTATGGTGGCCTCCACGTATAGAGATAACTTGGTGGCCATCTTCGAATTATAGAATATAACATTCAACAGTCATTATTTTCAATAGTCCCAAAATTGCTGTTACGTTGCATGTTAATTCAACTCTGGGCCATCTTGGAAATATAAAATAACCTTTGAAGAGGGCCAAACATTGGGCCATATTTACAGGGCCCCTGCGTCACCGGAGCAAGTGCAGTACCATATCAACAAGGCCACGTAAAGCCACCCTGTGTGGCTTTTCATGGCCTTGAAGATAAGGCGTGAGACAACGCAGCACATGTCGCTGCATTAGTGAGGCGTGCCATGGGTGTTACAGTGGGTGTTTCAAAGTAACACCCATGGCATTTGACACATTCCCAGATTTACGAGAAATCGTAAACCTGGGAATGCGTCAAACGTCTGCACCTCCCCAGGGGAGGCGTAAGGGAGGTGCAACGGGGAGAAACAACATTATTTCTCCCTGTTTTTTTTTCTTTCTATGTGTGCTGTATTCTGCAGCACACACAAGAAGAAACACCTCTTGTGATTGTTTTTGTGCAGGAAGGTGTCCCTTCCTGCACAAAAACAATCTTCCCTACAACGCAGACACCCTTGCACTATGGTGAAAGAGTGCCTGCATTGGCACATGGCAGCCATTTGTGCACCAGCACAGGGGGAGAGGACAGAACTGCACTGTATCTTGTAGATAGGGCGCATTTCTGCCCTTTCCCGGTGGTGTAGGGCAGCGCACAAGGGACTAGTTGCGCCGCTGTTCTTCAGGGGCCTTGTAAATATGGCCCATTCTTTTCTACAAGACTGTCTTAAAAGTGTAGAAAATGCCTTTCCAAGATAGCCTGTACTGCTCCTGACTTTGCCAATGATGGCTTAATTTTACAAGCACTGTCAAAGCCAATAGCGGTGAGGGGGGCGAGACTAGGAAAGGAAAGGATACACAGCGAGCTGCAGCAGTGCTGATTAATGGAGGGTGAATGAGCTAGGAATGTTGGAGAAGTGGGTGGGTCAGGGGACAAAGGCCCACATTTATACTTTTTGACGCAAACCAGCGCCGGCGCTGGTTTGCGTCAAAATGTTTCCCGCCGGCTAACGCCATTCCTATGCGCCATGAGGGTGCCTTATTTAAGGAAGGACGTTAGCCAGTGCTGCGGACTGGTCAGAGTAAAAAAAAAAGACTCAAACCAGGCAGTGCTGGCGTAGGGGAAAATGGGGGTTGTGCGTCAAAAAATGGTGCAAGTCAGGTTTGAGGCAAAAATCATGCCTCAAACCGGACTTGCGCCATTTTTTTAACGCACAACCCCTATTGAAATTACTCATGTCTTAGCAAAGACAGGATTCATGCCCCCTTGCCCAATGGCCATGCCCAGGGGACTTCTGTCCCCTGGGCATGGCCATTGGGCACAGTGGCATGTAGGGGGGCCCAAATTAGCCCCCCATGCCACTTTAAAAAAATAATAAAAAATGCTTACCTCAACTTACCTGTACTTACTTGGGATGGGTCCCCTCATCAATGGGTGTCCTCCATGTGTGGGCGAGGGTGTCCCTGGGGGCATGGAAGGGCACCTCTGGACTGCTTCCATGGTCTGAGACCATGGAAGTGAGCCCACAGGTCCCTTAACGCCTGCCCTCACCCAGGCGTTAAAAAATGGCGCACATCAGGCTGTGCACCGTTTATAAGGCCCGCCCCCTCCTATGCGTCACAATGACGCAGGAGTATAAATAAGGCGCACAGGCCTTAAAGTAATTTTTTGGGCGGGAACGCCTACCTTGCATGTCATTAACGCAAGGCAGTTTCCCGCATCCAAAAATGGCGTACACTGAGGTTTTTTTACGTCCGCGTGGTCAGGCGTCAAAGTATAAATATGGGACAAGGTTTGCGCCGAATGTGCGTCAACATTTTTGACGCACATTCGGCGCAAAAGTGTCTTAGGCAGTGCTTTAAATGGGCCGGTACTGTCCGGTACTGAGTACCAGCACTTTTTTATGTTGATAGGGACAGTACCTGCACTTCTCAAGAAAAACGCAATACTTTTAATTGGAGAGTACCGGCACTTCTCAGAAACAAGCAGGTACTCTGGTACAGAGTACCTGCACTTCCATTTTTCCATTTCAAGCATTGGTTTTAGGGAAAGATCACACGAGGAAGAGATAGAGCGAAAGGAGGAGGAGATGGACTCCCATGGACTACTAAATCACAAATGCTAAAATAAATTAAGAAAAAATAGTTGTCTGACATCAGCAGTGTAAACATGCACTAGGCCCATATTTATACTTTTTTAGCGCCCCATTTGCGCCGGTTTTTGACGCAAAAACGGCGCAAACTTGCAAAATCCAATTGTATTTTGCAAGTTTGCGCCATTTTTGCGTCAAAAAGCGGCGCAAATGCGGCGCTAAAAATGTATAAATATGGGCCTAAGCCCTTTAAAATTGAGGGTAAAACCTGAACGCTCCAGACAAGAATATGGGGAAATCCATCGAACCAGCAGCAGGTATTTGAAATAGACAAACTAGTTATCCAGAGGACCCAAATCCCAGCCTAAGTAAACATTCAAGTATTGGCTACAATGCTTTCTGTATTAAGAACACAAAAAGGGGGTGGGAGGGATGCAAAGGAATATCCTGGAGACATCAATAACTCCGGGAATTGAAAGAAAATGATATCATTTAAAAACAAAAGCTTGATGCACACTGTAACAGGAGATAAATGAAACAAAATGAAGTCATATGAAACTTCCTAAGTTTAAAGCTAAACATCATGTGGCACTTTCAAAGAATTGAAGAGGGGAGGGGATTGTGAAAGCAAATTTGATAACTTTAAAGCGGCTTTAGAATGTCACACAAATTTTAGAGACAGCAATATCATTGATGGGATGCATGTAGAAAAATAGCACCTATAGAGAAACGAGTGATATCTCACTACTGAATATATAAATAATTCCATCCAAGCTGACACTACAAGTCAACAGGCAGTCAATCGATACACAGGGTTGTCTGTGCAACTCTATCTATGGAGCTCTACCTTTCGATAATACCCCACACTCCCCTGCCATTCGCCTCCACCAACACCATCAGAAAATAGCACTCACCTAAAGCACACAGGAGCCTTCAAGTGCACCTGAATGTACAAGAGAGCAGCATAAGTCTATCCTCATTTTCTATTACACTTCCTCCTGTGGTCCGATGTGCGCCTCCTGGGATTCCATGACAGGACAATCCCACTGGTGGCTCCAGCCCAGTGCTTAATATGTACTTGTTTTTTCCGGTGCAGAGCACCGGCACTTATTTTGGAGGGCCGTCGCTTAGTTTTCTGCCTCAAGCATTTATTGCGAGCAAAAGACACATATGGGAAAGATGGAGGAAGAGAAAAACTAAAAAGCATCATGAAGGGAGAAAGCAGAAAGCTGCAAGAGTGAGCTGAAGGGGCAGGGAATGGCTGCAAATGGATTCAGGATTACACTGCCTCAGTCTTCCATGCTCGCACATTTAACTGCAGCAACTGCATGTTTAAGAGGAGTGCTTTGAGCACTGGCACATTTTTATTTACAAATTAAGCACTGCTCCAGCTGTACCCTGGGCTGTCTGACCCTTGCCCATCTGTCTTCTTTTTGCTGTCCTTACCAAGGGCCAAAGTAAATCAGAATAAAGCAGTTAGGGAGTATTATGACAAATGTGCTATGAGGGAGTGTAAAATATAATGAGATTATGAATTCTATTTTGAGAAATGGAGATGGTATGTGTGCATCAGAGACATAGGTCCAGATTTACAAGATTCTGCTGCATCAGTACTGATGCACCAGATTTCTTGCGCCCCCAATCCATCACTTAACAACATGGGTGCACTGTATTTACAATACGATGCACCACGGCGCTAGTTAGGCCAATAGTGTCAAATTATTTGATGCTATTGTGGTGCTGTGCTGACACTAGTGGTGCAAAGTGCAAGGATGCCCATTGATTTGGGTGCTTTGGGCAGGCGTTAAAAATTACGCCAATAATGGTGCAATGAAATCTTGTAGATTTCATTGCATCATTTTGCTGGGCCTCCTAATGCTGGAACGCCCCCCTTGCATACATTATGCCTGGCGCAGGCATAATGTGGCACAAGCAAGGGGTCGCAAAGTGGTGCAATATATGCATTGCACCACTTTGTAAACATAGCACAGAGATTTTTATCTTATTGAGCCACATTAGCATAAAAAAATGACGCTAATGTGGCGCAAGGAGGCGCTAGGGCCTTGTAAATCTGGCCCATAGTTTTGTGTGAGAAGTGATAAAGAAAGATTGAGCAAATCAAATATTCATAGAAAGAAATGGAGAGAGATTGAGGAGGCAAGCACCATCCATCCTATCGTCAGGGCATGCTTTCATCATTAATAGGTGCTGGCGGTGGAATTAAAGGGCATATTTATGACCCCGTTGCACTGCCATTGCGTCACTTCTTGTGAGGCAACAGCAGAGCATTTCTTCCAACCATATACATATATATACAGTCACGCAAAGCCACTTTGTGTGACTTTGAATGGCCTCATAGCCATGGAGTAAGGCAAGGCATCGCAAATCATTGCATTGCCTTTACTCTGCACAAGGGAAGTATTCCATGAGCATTGCGGTGGGTATTCTCACACAACCCCCATGGATTTTGATGCATCCCCAGATTTATCAATCCTGGTAAGGATGTGCCAAAACCTTATACCTCCTCAGGTGAGGGACAACGAGGAGAAGTTTCTTTATTTTTCCTCCTTTTTTCCTCTTTCTATGTGTGCTGCATTCTGCAGCATACGTAGAAAGAGGAAAATGCCTCCAAGGATTGTTTTTGTGCAGTAATGTGCCCCTTCCTGCACAAAAACAATCCTGCATGCAACCCGGACACCCTTGCAACCCATTGTGCACCAGGAAAGGACAGGAATGCGTCACATTCCTTAAATACAGAACAATCCTGCCCTTTCCAAGTGATGCAGTGCACTGAAGCAAAGTGAGTTGCTGCACTGCACTGCACCACGTTTTTGTAAATCTGGCCCTAAGTGTGTTAATGAAAGAGAACATCCTTCGCAGTTCCCTGAATATTCAGGGGCATATTTATAAGACTGTGACACAGAACTGCGCATCCATTTACCTTGCTGTGCTGCGTCACATGGAAAGGGTGGGAATGTGCTGTATTTAAAAGAACGCAGCACGTTCCTGTCTTTGTCCCTTTGCTCGTGTTTTTTGGCTGCCTACCACCAATGCAGGCACCCTTGCACCATGGTGCAAGTGTGCCGACTTTGTAAGGAGGGTTGTTTTTGTGCTGGAAGGGCACCTCCCTTAGGCATTTTCCTCCTTCTATGTGTGCTGCAGAATAGGGCAGAGAAACACAACTCAGTGATTTGCACTGCACAGTGTTACTCCAGATTTATGGAGTCACTCAGGGCCATGCAGGGTGGCCTTTCGTGGCTCTATAAATCACATTTTGGGCTTGCGTCGCTCATGCACCACATTGCGTGGTACAAGATTGACGCAACTCCAGATTTAAATATGCCCTTTAGTCTTCTAGCTCTGTCTACTGTCCTTCCCTCAAGCCAACCTCAACCTTCTGCCCTCTCAGGAAATAAGGTGCAAAATTATCTACAAGACTGCCCATTTGAGACAAGGTGAGAGGGGAACCAGCCCTCAGATGTCCATGACATGGAGTGTAAACCCTCTGCTACACTCTTCTGGAGAGTACCAAGAGCGTGGGCAACGCCTAACTAGCCACACAGCGTGATTTGTGATGCTGCCCTGAGGCAGAAGCAACCACCTTACAGCTGGCAGGCACAAAAGACGTCAGCATTGCTGTCAGGGCCCAATTGTGCCATGGCTGTGGGTATCTCGCACGCTATATCCCTGCCTACCCCAAGTTACTCTTTCTGGGCACATGACCTCGTTAAAACAGGCTTATATCATGCTACCACATCGTCGATCCCTTGATTCCAGCATGGCTTGCTTCAAAAGTACCAAGAAATTCCCGTCCTGATCTTAAGTTTCATCGAAGACTACTATCACCACGTGCACATTGGCAGATCTTAAAATAATTTCCCGTTTCCACATTCTGGTTGCTAAGCCTGTGTCAGAATCTTTTTATAGATCCATTTACTCTGATGGGACACACGTAAAATACTGTGTACTGCTCACAGCCTCCTAAAAACACACCACCAAGCACTCATACTGACCCTCTTAACAACAGAAAGTGATCCTGAAACCTGTGTGTTTTAAATAGCGATTTCAACCTGGTCTGGACTCCTAGCCCAGCACGATGTTCCAGACGTCTCCATCACGGCCTTCTCCCATTCCACATCTGTCGACCAGCGAGCCCACTGGGACACCAAGGCACAAAAGGGTACTCACCCCATCGTGCCTTGGGGACAGCTGCCTTATTCTCCTGGCAACCAGTAGGTCACTTCTTCTCGCACAGAAGGCAATCACCTAAGTACTTCTGAAGTGAGAAGCATTGTAACAGTGTTTCAGTAATAATTGTTACTCTAAAGGAGGCAACGTAAAACAATCTTTGCAGCCAGGAGAGGATCCGCTCCCTACTACAGAGGAAAAACCACCAAAATACTATTGCTGAGTGTTTCATTAGTTTGACTCCTTCTGAAAAAGCATCTACCTTGCTTATTATTACAGATTATCAGTAGCACTAATTCTCAGTCACTTTACTGACCGCAGGTCTCCTGAAACACTTAGGCCCATATTTATACTTTTTGACGCAAACCAGCGCCAGCACTGGTTTGCGTCAAAAAATTTACCGCCAGCTAACGACATTCCAATGTACCAGGCGGGCAACTTATTTATGGATTGACGTACGCCGGCGCTGCGGCCTGGTTAGAGTAAAAAAAAATTACTCTAACCGGGCAACGCAGGCGTAGGGAAGAATGGGGGTTCTGCATCAAAAAATGGTGCAAGTCAGGTTAGAGTAAAAAATCATGGCTCTAACCAGACTTGCGCCATTTTTCAACGCACAACCCCCATTGAAATGACTCTTGTCTTAGGAAAGACAGGAGTCATGCCCCCCTGCCCAATGGCCATGCCCAGGGGACTTCTGTCCCCTGGGCATGGTCATTGGGCACAGTGGCATGTAGGGGGGGGGGGCAAGTTGGGCCCCCCATGCCACTTAAAAACTAAATAAAAAAAAACACTTACCTCTACTTACCTGGGATGGGTCCCCCATCCATGGGTGTCCTCCAGGGGTGGGCGAGGGTGGCAGGGGTGTCCCTGGGTGCAGGGAAGGGCACCTGTGGACTGCTTCCATGGTCAGAGACCATGGAAATGAGCCCACAGGTCCCTTAACGCCTGCCCTCACCCAGGTGTTAAAAAACAGCGCTGATCAGGCTGAGCGCCATTTTTTAAGGCCCGCCGCCTCCTGTGCGTCAAAATGACGCCGGAGTATAAATAGGGCGCACATGCCTTAAAGTCATTTTTGGACGGGAACGCCTACCTTGCATGTCATTAACGCAAGGCGGTTTCACACATCCAAAAAATTACGTACACTGCTGAATTTTGACGTTCGCGGGGTCGGGTGTCAAAGTATAAATATGGTGTTAGGTTTGCACTGAATTTGCGTCAAAAATTTTGACACATATTCGGAGCAGAGTATAAATATGCCCCTTAATGCTCTTATCAGTCATTTATTTATTTGCATTTATTTAGTATGACCATGATGACATTTTGAATAGGGGTGGCCAGAAAGTTCAGTTCGACCCACAGAACTGACATTAATTTGGCCACTCCAGGTTACCCTTTAATACAGAATTCTGGCCGAATTCTGCCAATCACCATGTGTTGGAATTTCTCTCCTGAGAGGCTCCAGAATCTGCAAGCTGGCAAGAGCGAGATTTGGCATCTCCTAGCGTGATTTTCTAACGCAGGTGATTGCCGACGTTTGACAGCAGTCACGGTAAAAGGACTGCTCAGCCACTCTAGTAGATTTTCTACTTGAGCAACAGCAAAATCAACTTGAATGGCTGTATGCTCTTGCTCAATGAAAGGTGCTGTTTGTGCTGATTTTCAGCACTGCTCAGGCTACTGGCGCTATATTGCAGAACAAGCTACATATTTTCCACTTGTTGGCGGAATTCTGGGGAATCTAGCAGAGTTTTTCTGCAACTCCATTGAATTTCACTGAGTCAAAAACTGCAAGTTTCTTTCACCCCTAATTTTGAACAGAAATGCCATACATAAGAGCATAAGCAGTAGACTGCATGAACTGTAGGTATTGAAGGGAACATAAAATGGAATAGTCTTTTGAAACATTTGTACATAGATGCTGATTTGTGAGAAATGATCAGCAAAACAAAACAACAGTTAGACAAGGTCACATTGTACATCCCCAAGGTGGACTCGTTGCATCTTGGATGTAATGTGTGTCTTCTTATTTATTTCCTCTCCAGTTCCTAGACATTTTTAGACTGGTTTTAAGATCATTAAGTCTGGGGCAGGTATGCATGTCTGGAGGGAGGGCATTTCAGTGATGGACCTAGCAGATGAAGAGAATGGAATATAGGAGATTAGGTGGGACCTGAAACCTTTAGTATGAGGAACACAGATTTCTAGAGAGAGTATAGCAGTGATGATGTCATTGAACAAATATGTGAAAGTACCATTAATTGCTTACTCAACAGCTTATTAAGAGTCCTGTTTTTAGCAGAGAGACTCCCATCTTTATGATGAAAAGAAGTGGTGGATATGTGTCTAGGCAGGTTTGATAATATCCTGGTTGAGAAACTTAGGGCCAGGTTTAAAAGGCCCTAGTGGCACTGGAGCGTCACTTTTAGTGATGTTCCGGTCGTTTACAAGGTGGCGCTAAGTGTAAATGTGGGCTCCTCAAATGCAGTTTTCTGCATCAAAGGGGTGTGCAGTAGGTGTTGCTATGGGCATACCACCGCAACACCCATTGCTTTTAATGCTGCCACATGTCTACTAGAAGGAGTAAACCTGTGGCAGCACCAAAAGCTAATGCCAGGGGTGGTGTTAGCATGGAACAACGAGAAGGTGTCCCTTCCTGCACATAAACAATCATTAAAAAATGACAATTTGGTACTTCTGTGTGTGCCAAATTGCCATTGTAGATTGTTTATGTGCAGGAAGGGACACTCTCCTGCACATAAACAATCACTCTTCTCAACGCAGGCACCCTTGCACTACGGTGCAACGATGCCTGCGTTGGCTCAGGCTGCTTAATTTAGCACCAGTGCATGGGAAACGCCGGGGTGCGCCGTATTCTTATAAATACAGCACATCCCTGTGTTTCAAAACTGGCGCAGCGAGGCGCTGCTATTTTTCTTGTAGATCTGTCCCATAGCATCTTGCCTAGTGGGGTAAAGGAATACTGAGTGAGGACCATTGGCAGACTGTTGCAATACCCTAGTTTGCTAAATACTAGGGAGCTGATTTGTGTCTTAGCAGCTTGGAACGGGAGGCATGATTGTATTTGTCATATTTTCTTGACTTTGTAACGTGCCCCTGTGGCAATGGTGGTAATGAATTCTTCCATGCATATTGAAGGATTGAACAGTTCACTTAGATTTCTAACTGAGGAGCAAACGCCAGGTTGACGGAAGGCATGTGGTTAGAGGTTGAAGATGTACCAGGAATAGAGAATGAAGAAAAGTAGAGGACTTTTGTATTGGAAGAGTTGAGTATAAGTGCCTGGAAGGCCATTCTCGAATTACAGCAAGACAGTCAGATGTGTCAATGGAGATGGGCAGCAAAGGCGGGGATAAGGAAGCAGGGTTGGTTTGAGAAACCAAAAGAGGAGATGATGGGGGTCATTCTTACTTTGGCGGGCGGCGGAGGCCGCCCGCCAAAGTAACCCCGTCAGAACACCGCACCGCGGTCGAAAGACCGCTGCGGTGATTCTGAGATTTGCCCTGGGCTGGCGGGCGGCCGCCAAAAGGCCGCCCGCCAGCCCAGGGCAAATCAACCTTCCCACGAGGACGCCGGCTCAGAATTGAGCCGGCGTAGTGGGAAGGTGCGACGGGTGCAGTGGCACCCGTCGCGTATTTCAGTGTCTGCATAGCAGACACTGAAATACTTTGCGGGGCCCTCTTACGGGGGCCCCGCGGCACCCCCTACCGCCATCCTGTTCATGGCGGGTTTCCCGCCATGAACAGGATGGCGGTAGGGGGTGTCTGAATCCCCATGGCGGCGGAGCGCGCTCCGCCGCCATGGAGGATTCAGAAGGGCAGCGGTAAACCGGCGGGTGACCGCCGGTTTACCCTTTCTGACTGCGGCTGAACCGCCGCGTCAGAATGCCCTTCGGAGCACCGCCGGTCTGTCGGCGGTGCTCCCGTGGCCGGTGACCCTGGCGGTCACCGGCCGCCAGGTTCAGAATCAGGCCCGATGTCTCCAAGTGAGGCAGTGTAGTTAGAGAATACAAGAGCTCTTAGAAATGACATTTGAAGAACACCTGTGCGAAGAGGCGTTGGTGGAGAATATATTGGAGTCCCTCTCCACTGAGAATGAATGATCAGATAGGAAGGAGGGAAATCAATGATGAGATGTGTTGTTGATTCCAATAGTTTAGAGAAAACTGTGGTTTGCGGTGAATGTCAGGTTATCACCTGCAGAAATGCTATCTGTCATAAATACTGTGCCCAAAACATCCTGTACAAAAATACTATCCCACTGGATGTAGATGTTCTATCATTCACTTCAATGTGTTGATATTTATGTGAACTATATTTAGGATGCAATTTTTATTTTATATGATATTTTGACAACAATGTTCTGATACCCTATTATGGAGTGAGTCACAGTATTAAAAGCTGCAGATAGGTCAAGAATGAAGAAACACAATAGGTCATTGTGTTGAGCATAGAAGGGAAGTTGGCAATGTGGGATAACTCTTCTTCCGGTGCATCAAGGGTACCAAAGGTAGATTGGAATGGGTTGAAAAGATTGTTAAGTTTGTGCCATTCCCATTGGAGCAGTGGTGGCCCGTCCTTTAGGGCGGAGGGGCCACGCCCCCCACCCCATGAAGAGTGTCTGTCAGGCTGAACAAAGGTCAGCCTGACAGACACTCTTCATGTTCAGGTCAGGCAGCCAGGAGCAGACATGCGCGATTTGCGCAGACTCCTGGCTGCCTGAGCTGAACTTTGCTGGGCTGAGGAGATCACAGCTCCTATGGGCGTGACCTCCTCGGCCCAGCAAAGGTGCCTTGAGGCCCTGCCCTGGGTGACAAGGAAAGCGTCACCAATTGACACTCTCCCTGGGCGCTTCAGTTTAAGCCCTGAAGCGCCCAGGGCGAGTGTCAATCAGTGACACTTCGTCACAGAGTAGGGTGGGGTCAGCAGTCTCACTGACCCCATCCCACTCTGTGACGAGGCTGGGACTGCTGCCTTCCCTCATTGGGTGACCTGACGGCAGAAGTCCCAACCCTCCTGGGACCTAGAGGCTAAAGGTATGTGTGTGTGTGTGTATGTATGTGTGTTATGTTTTACATTGAATGTTTGGTGCATGCGTGCATGTTTGAGTGTTATGAGTGTTAATGGATGTGCGTGCGTGTGTGTGAAAGAATGAATGTGTGTGATCTTGTAAAATGAATGTTTGGTGCCTGCGTGCATGTTTGAATGGAATGAGTGTTGTTAATGGATGTGCGTGCGTGCGTGAAAGAATGAATGTGTGTGATCTTGTAACATGAATGTTTGGTGCGTTTGTGCATGTTTGAATGGAATGAGTGTTGTTAATGGATGAGCGTGCGTGTCTGTGTGTGAAAGAATGAGTCTGTGTGTGTGTGTTTGTGTGTGTGTGTGTGTGTGTGCCCTGCCCGCCCCCCTCCCAAAGCTGCCGGCCGCCACTGCATTGGAGTTCTCTTATCTTGGTTTTAGTGAGAGGATGTTGAGTGTGTTACAGGGTTGACAACGTGTAGTCGCTGTAGAGAATATGTACACAGGATAATGTGCATCAAAAAGCTGTTGGAGTGTTTAGTTGAAAACATTGAAGGCTGTGGTGTGCAGCAGTGGTGTAGGGTCATTGTAAATTTGCTGTAAAAAGGCAGGTAGAGTTGTGCTTGACATTCTTAAGACCGGCTGTATTGTACTTACACCAATAAAAATGTGTTTATCAAAAAAGAAGGCAGATAAAGAGTGTGGGCTATGTTTTCTTTTTGAGATAGTAGCGATAGTTGAAGAGCTTATGGGGAGTATGGTTATTCATCATATTGGGAATTAGGCCAGTGGGAGAGGGATTGATTGTCGGCTAGGAGAAGGATAGCTTGTCAGATATAGAGAGTAGGTCAAGTGACGAAAATGTCTGAAGTGTAGGAAAAGCTAAGGCCCTGATTTATACTTTTAGGGGCAAATCTGCACTAACGCAGTTTTGCACCAAAAAGTTTAGCACCAGCTTGCACCATTTCTGTGCACCAGCCAGGCACCATATTTATGGGATGTTGCAAGCCGGCGCAAAGGGTAAGCTAGTGTAAAACAAAATGTCGTTAGCCAGGTGGGGCTGGCGGTATGGAAGAAGGGGGTTTTGCACCAAAAAATTAAGTTAGGTAGGCTAGAGTAAACAAATAAATGACTCTAACCTGTCTAGAGTCATTTTCTGACGCTAAACCATCCATACCACATGACTCCTGTCTTAGAAAAGACAGGAGTCATGCCCACCACCCCAATGGCCAGCACAGGGGACCAGGGTCCCCTGGTCATGGCCATTGCACCCTGTGCCATGTATGGGGGCCCATTTCAGGGACCCCTATGGGACTTTAAAAAATAAAATAAAATACCTGTACTTACCTGGGATGGGGTCCCCCATCCTCCGCTGTTCTTCTGGTGTGGATGGGGGTGTCCCTGGCACCTGGGGAGGGCACCTTTGAGCTTATTCCATGGTGTTCCACCATGGAAATAGGCCCACAGGTCACCTAACACCTGCCCTGACCCAGGCATTAAAAAATGGGGCAAAGCACCATTTTTGCATGGGAGTACAAATATGACGTTAAGGCCATAGAGTCATTTTTTGCACGGGAACACCTACCTTGCATCTCATTAAGGCAAGGTAGGTTTCCATGTCCAAAAAATGATTTAACTCCATAAATTTAGAGCTTGACTGGTCTAGCGCCAAAGTATAAATATGGAGTTAGTTTTGCACTAAATTAGAGTAACGAAAAATGGCGCTAATTCGGTGAAAACAGAGTATAAATATGCCACTCAGTATCGCAAGTGTATGCTCTTGTACATTCTTTCTAAGAATTTCATTCAATTTCCATACATCTTAGGCACTGTGATACAGACTAATTTCAGGTATCATTGATAAGGCACCTCTGCAACGCCAGTTACATGCACCTTGCATTTGAATTAATATGACTGTGCTAAGATGGCATACTCAGGTAAAAGTAACTTTTGTCTATTGTTGTGAAGGAAGCCTTTAAATAAATAAATAATAAATACTTTAAATAAAGTATTTGAAAGCCAAAACACATGAATGAATCAACAATCAAAATGGCTGTTTTATCTTTTTACAGTTACACCACCTTATCGGCCCCCTTTGACTATGTCTTTCAAGCAAACCAGTGGCTCATTATCATGAATGAGGTAGCCTACCCTCGTTTTGGTTATTCACTGGAAAGATTGATAGCCATCTCTTAATTATCTTTCTACCCTTACTATCTGCTCTACATCGCCTTATGAGTTATGAAACAACATGGGGCACCCTGTATTCCTAGGAACCTGGGTAAATAGTATTGTATAAGCAACAATGAATCCTTTAGCATCATTCAGTGTACAATCAACAACTTCCACATATGTTTATGCTGTGGAATAAATCATGCATTGGAAATAACTGCACCAACTTGCTGCCAGCAATATATCCAAACTTTGTCAGTATACGAATGATAAGCATAACTATACAAAAAGGTGTTCCAAGTGGGTGATATGCCCTGGGCACATGACTTGTGAAAGCAGTGATAATGTAATTTTAAAACACCTATTTAGAGCATTTTTCTGGAACAACAAAAGCTGATCATAGACCCATTCATTGTTAATGTGAGGTCATGGGGTGTATTATATGGAGTGGTTGTGAGACAGCACCATGTAATACACTTCCAACCCTTTTTAGGAACAGTCAGGCCTAAAAAGATCTACCCTAGCTCAATATTAGACAGCTGTAGCTTAAAGCAGTCAGGCTTCAACAAAGGAACAAGTGTAAAGCATTGAAAGGGACCAAAACAACTGAAGAAGGAAGAAACCATCTCTCAAGAAATCCAACAACAATTTATAAAAATAAACTGAATTTCTACAAATTAATGGACACCAAAATGAAAAAGAGCCACCGGCGTGTTCCAGAGATATACATTTTTAAAGAAACAATAAACAAAGTCTTATCACTCAACTGTGAACAAAAATTGGCAAATTCAATTAATTTGACACACAAACTTTTTCAGCAAAAAGTTACATCAATGTTCAATGTGGTTACATAGGATTGCTTTGAGTGACCTGCTCCGGCAGGGCGGCAGGGAAGGGGACCAAGGGGAATATTTATACTTTTTCACACACAACTGCGCCAACGCAGTTGTGCGTAAAAAATTTCACTGCCGGCTAACGCCATTCCAATGCGCCATGCGGGCGCCTTATTTATGGAATGACGTTAGCCGGCGCTGCGGACTGGTCTGAGTAAAAAAAATTACTCACACCAGGCAGCGCCGGCATATGGGAAAATGGGGGTTATGGGTCAAAAAATGGTGCAAGTCAGGTCTGAGGCAAAAATCAGGCCTCAAACCGGACTTGTGCCATTTTTTTTGACGCACAATCCCCATTGACATGACTCCTGGGGGCAGGGGAGGGCACCTCTGGACTCCTTCCGAGCCCACAGATCCCTTAACGCCTGCCCTGATCCAGGCGTTAAAAAAAGGCGCACAACAGGCTGTGCGCCGTTTTTTAAGGCCCACCCCCTCCTGTGCATCAAAATGACGCTGGGGTACAAATAAGGCGCACAGGCCTTAAAGTCATTTTTTGGAAGTGAACGCCTACCTTGCATATCATTAACGCAAGGCAGTTTCCCGCTTCCACAAAATGACGCACATGGTAGAATTTTGACGTCTGCGTGGTCGGGCATCAAAGTTTAAATATGGGGCAGTGTTTGCGCCGAATGTGCGTCAAAATTTTTGACGCACATGCGGCACAAACTGAGTATAAATATGCCCCCAAGAGTCTCCATTCCAGTTCGAGCATTAGTTTCCAGTTGCCATTACCTTTTATAGAGTAGTCTTGATGCAAGGGATACAGGATGCTGAACATGCGTAAGGATGCTGAAGATGCTCTGTGGTCAAGAAGGGTTTTTCGTGGGCTGCTCTTCAGTCCATGGTCTTGGTGAGGTGACTTTGGCCACAGGGGTCAATGTCCTTCAAAGTCCTGTCAGGTTCAGCAAAGATCCAGTCATGGTCCCCTTCTTATGGAAACAACTCTCCCGTTGTGTGAGCAAACTGCACTCTGACAAAACCAGGATCCAGCAAACTCAGGTACCACATTTGAGCATTGAGTCTTGGTCTTTCAGGATGAACGGAGATGAGGAGTGATGATCCAGTGATTTCAGCTACCAACTTGTTAGGCAGGCTTCTTCAGCTTTTTTGTGGCCCTGGTGCTGCAATAGGAAGTCAGCTAGCTGACTCTGGGAGTCTTTCTCTTCTGGCTGGGAACCGGGAATGTTTTTTCCTCAAGCAGGACACAATAGGCATAGTTATTTTCTTTGCTAGCCCAAGGAGCAGCAGGGGCAGTCAAAATTGGTGCAACCTCTCTTTGCAGGGCAGCCTTTCTTCAGTCCTCTTCTCCCATCCAAGCAAAATCTGAGCTCCGGGGGCCATGGGTGCCTACTTAATACCCATATAGTGCCGTTAGGGGAGTTTGTGGTCACTAACCAATGGACTACTTGTTTCCCTCCCACCTGATGAAAACGTCCTGTGAAGTGTGGTAACTAGCTATCCCAGGGTACTCTATTCTGCTCACTCCCAGATGTCCGAACAGTTCTCTTGGAATGTGGAGCTTGGTAGCTAGCCAGCCAGCACTAGAGGTGTGCCTACCTGGGGACTACACGTCTATGGAAAAACTGGTTTGGCCACTGTTTCCCTCTCTGTCCCCAATTCCAACCTGTCTGCCCAGCCAAAAGCAGAGCAGCCCTCTCGTGGTTGTTCACCATTTGCCCTTCAGAGAATGGGTTGCCCTTGAGAGCTCACCTTTTGGGCTAATACCCTGCGTGGTTTCCTGCCAGGAGGATGGGATTAATGTAATGAGTTGTTTGATACCTTGAAGTACCACCTTTTGTAGTCCCATTCAGAACTTAGCACAGCTGAGTTGTTAGTATGTAACCCTCTACTTGCCAATGGGGCTACTAGTCTCTCTCCTAGTAAACACAACAATTGCAAGTTTTTACTCTTAGAACATGTAAAACACATGTTCTATTTTTTAACCCTCTGCGACCTGCCTTTGGACCTGATAGGCCTGCTTTAGGGGTGCTTATATATACATTAAAAAGAGAGGTTTGTGCTTTGCCATTTGCTTTCATGGCTAAGTCAAGTTAGCAGTATAAAACGTCTCTACCACATTGCTGTGGCAGGCGGGGAGACATGTTTCACGTTGCTCTATCCAGGGTGGCACATTTAGGGCCATATTTATACTTTTTGACGCACAACTGCGCCAACGCAGTTGTGCGTCAAAAGTTTTAACGCCGGCTAACGCCATTCCAAAGCGCCATGCGGGCGCCTTATTTATGGAATGACGTTAGCCGGCGCAGCTGACTGGTGTGCGTAAAAAAAAATGACCCACACCAGGCAGCGCCGGCGTAGGGGAAAATGGAGCTTGGGCGTCAAAAAATGGGGCAAGTCAGGGCTGAGGCAAAATATTGGCCTCAACCCGATTTGCGCCATTTTGTTTTTACTCCCAACCCCCATTGAAATGACTCCTGTCTTAGCGCAGACAGGAGTCATGCCCCCTTGCCCAATGGCCATGCCCAGGGGACTTATGTCCCCTGGGCATGGTCATTGGGCATAGTGTAGGGGGGCACAAATCAGGCCTCCCTATGCCACAAAAAAATAAAAATAAAAATACTTACCTGAACTTACCTTAAGTTCCCTGGGATGGGTCCCTCCATCCTTGGGCGTCCTCCTGGGGTGGGCAAGGGTGGCAGGGGGTGTGACTGGGGGCATGGGAGGGCACCTTTGGGCTCCTTCCGAGCCCACAGGTCCCTTAACGCCTGCCCTGAACAGGCGTTAAAAAATGACGCAAAAGCGGCTGGACGTCATTTTTTTTGACCCGCCCACTCCCGTGCGTCATTTTTGCACGGGAGTTTAAATAAGGCGCACATGCCTTGGAGTCATTTTTTAGACAGGAACGCCTACCTTGCATATCATTAACGCAAGGTAGGTGTCCACGCTAAAAAATGACGCAAACTCCAAGATCTTTGGCGCTAGACGGGTCTAACGCCAAAGTATAAATATGGAGTTAGCTTTGCGTCGGATTTGCGTAAAAAAAAACGACGCAATTCCGGCGCAAACAGAGTATAAATATGCCCCTTAGTGCTGCAGCTCTGGGGGAACACTTTAATGTACAGGCCCTGGCTACCCTTGGTAACATATACTAGGTACTTATGAGTAAGTACGTTATGCCAATTGGGTATAGCCAATTTAACATTACACTTTTAAGGGACAAAGCACTGGCACTGAGATCTGGTTAGCAGGCCTCAGTTCACCGTCAGTCTACAAAACAGCAGCATCTTTCCAGTCCTTTGGGGGAGATCATGAAAAAGGGGCATTTCCTTACATGACCCTCCTCCAGACGAAGGGTGATGAGCAACTAACCTGGAAAGGCCATATGCATTTGCATGGTCCAGTTCCAGGTCTGTGTTTTACTGTAAAATGTCAATACTGACAAGACCATGTCCACTCACCTGATTTCCAGGTTCCGCTGGAGCGAAGAGAATAAAACCCTCACCCCTAAACATTATTCTCTCAAATCTGAACTGAACATGGAACAAGCGAATAGTCTCTGTGGCAAAGGGATAGGGAACAGAGATTTGGGAAGGGAAGAGAAACAAAAACACTGGTTCACAAAGGAGTGTCATTGTTGTTCTAAGAAAGTTGCCTCACGGTTTGGTAGAGGAATTTCTAAGACCAAAAACAAATCTTTCAGCAACATAACAATAATTATTATCATTTGAGCAATCACCGAGCCTTTCAGCAAAATCACAATAATTTTTAGCACTTGAATACTCAACCATTAAACAAGCTTTTGTAACTCAAAACAAAATAAATATAAAATCAAACTTATGAATTTGTCTTTTGCTATTTGTGTTCACACAATAGACTCGCTCCAAAAATAATCAGAATATACGACTAATTTTTCATAGATATCGAGCGATGCTTTCAAGAGTTCACAACACTTAACTTCAATGGTGCCTTTGAAAATACATCTCAAGCTGTCTTTGGAAAATAATCTTGTATCACAGTTTTCTCACCATCAACTAATGTTTTTCATAATGCACCAAAAGGTCACTAACCTTGAGAAGGTTGAAAACAGGGGAACGAGAGGGGGATTACTCACGAACCAACTTCTCCTGGAATGTTTCAATTATTTGAGGGAAATGGAATACTGTTCGTACATTCTCCAGCCGCTGCAAAAGTAATCTGCTCCAGAGAGGGAAGCTACGATGAAGCCTCGCACTGAAATGACAACTCCAGAGAGAATCACGGACACTCCATCTGAACCGGGAACACCTATGAGTGAAGGAAGACTCGAGCCAAGCACAGGAAACACCTTGGCAGTTCTATTTATAGACTGGTGATGAGTCATCAGACACATGCTGGTGATGAGTCATCAATCACTTCTGATGATTCATAATAGGAATTCTGGTGATGAGTAATCAGACACATGCTGGTGATGAGTCATCATACACTTCTGATGATTCATATGAAGGAATTCAATGTCTCCATAAACCACTTGGCACACAGTTCACAAATGGAACAACACTTGCTTTTATCAATATAAACAAACATGCAATGTAGTGTTCCTCACAAGTTATAGGGAAGCGCTGGGCTGTAAACATATTCATGACAAGTTTCATTGTTTTTAATAGATGCTAATTTATTTTGTGAGGGTGCAGCAAGAAGCGTGCATGTATGATTGTGAGTCCTAACAAATACTTATTGGAAATTGGGTTGCTGGTTGACCCTAACAAGCAGCAACCACAGTCCCTGTCAGGGTGAGATACAAGCAAACCCCAAATTAATCTGTGTTCAACAGTGTTGTAGCTTGGCACAAGAGCAGTCAGACTTAACTTGGAGACAATGTGGTAATAATCAATAGTTCAAACAGTAATAAAGTGAAAACACAGCACAAGAAAAATATTGCACCAATTTAGAAAATTAAGTAAAATTTTAAAAAATAATTTGAGATAAAAACAATAAGAATCCAATCATTAGAATCAGAGATGTGCCACTTCAAAGTTTTAAGATAAAATAGTACCTATTAGCACAAAGCACCAACTGTAGTTATCTGGTCACACCGGAACCAGGACAAAGTCATAAGGTAAGGCTAACGGTGATGGAGTACCTTAAATCCTGGTCTGTAGAGCATTACAAGATCCTGCATCAGGGTTGTGTTGTGCAGAGGCCGTTCCAAGGAGCTACAAGGCTGCGATTTGAAGTCCTTTGTCATCTGTGACAATGCCATTGAGGGGCTTGCAATGCAAAGTTCTATTTCGAAGATGCGTCAAGTGCCAGCATTTCCAAAGAAGCTTCAGGCCTACAATGCGGAGTACTGCATTGTTTTGGAGGATGTCGTTGGTGAGAGGGCTTCTGATGTGAAGGCCTGCTTCAAGGATGCATTGTGCAGCGCAGTTCAGAGGAAACTGTGGGCTGCAATGCAAGGTTCATGTCAGGATGCTTCGCCGTACAGCAGTTCCAAAGCGGCTGCCAAGAGATTTGTTGCGCTTCATCGGTTCTGCTCACAGGACCACAGCTGGGCTGGCTGAACAACTTCAGGCTCACTTCCAAGAGTCCATGACAGGGGTGGCACCACTTGGGTGGTAGGACACACAACAGAGTCCAGGTGATGGGTACAAGGTGGTTAGAGCGTTTTCTGTCCCTGAAACTCTGATCAGGAGGCTAGCCAACTATCCCTTGGAGCACTTCTGGTGGACCTGGGTTCAAGGTGCAGTCTAGCCTTTTCACTCAGGCAGCATAGCAGCAGAGTAGCAGGACAACTGGGTAGCAGTCCTTCTTGCAGCAGATCTGCACAGTAGTCCTTCTGAGTCTTCCACAGGTACAAAGGTGTATTGAAGTATTGGGTCTGAGGGCCCAATATTTATAAGGGGAGCCCACTTTGAAGTAGAAGAAGGTTCTGGTGGTTTCCGCCACCAGAGATGTTTGGAATTTCCTGCCTCCCTGCCCTCGGATTATATTTGGTCACAATTGACTAATGTCAAACCTTTGTGAGGGTGCTCAGGCAGAGCCTTACTGATGTGCAAGTGTGGTAGGTGACAGCTCCTCTCCCTCTTCCAGTCAGATATGATCCATCCTGCCAGCATCAAAGCTGCTTTGTCTCACTGTCTGGGAACAATATACAAGGACCAACTGTCAGCTACACCTAGTCATGTGACCCAGGAAAAAGGCTGCATGGACCAAAATGATTAGAAGAAAAAATGTAAACTTTTCTAAAAGTAGTATTTTCAGAATTGTGACTAAAGATCCGACTTTACCATTAAAGAGGGTTTTAAATTACCATTCTTTAGACACCAAACTCGAAATTCCTAGCTGCTCCCAATTGAAAGTTATCACTTATTAAATGTAATAAGTTAACGGAATGTTGTCCTATGGGAGAGGTAGGCCTTGCAGTAGTGAAAAAGTAATTTAAGAGTTTTTCATTACCAGGACATTTAAAGGCAATTTCCAACATTTTAAATACACTGTACTCTCCCCTTTGGCCTGTATAGGGCCTACCCTAGGGCTGACTTATATATACATTTCAAATGAAGGTTTAAGCCTCGCAAAAGGTTTATTTTGTCAGGTCGAAATTGCAGTTTAAAACTGCCCTCAAAAGGCAGTAATTGCAGGCCTGAGACATTTTTTCAAGGCTACTTAAGTGGGTGGCACAATTAGTGCTGCAGGCCCACCAGTAGTATTTAATTAACAGTCTCTAGGTACACCAAGTATCACTTACTAGGGATGGTGGCATAAGCCGCCAGAGAGGTCTGTGCTCAGTTTGAACTCTGAAGTCAGTGGGTGGTAGGGTCTCAGCTTCTTCAGGGTCCAAACCACAGCAAACGCTTCCCTCTCAAAGGCACTCCAAAGCTGCTGTTTGGGGAAGGGTCAGCTACTGGTAAAGGCAACTGGTTTATCCTGGCCCAAATCATTCACTTGTGACAACACTGCCCAAATCCCATGTTCAGAAGCATGTGCCTAGACAATAAACTCTGCTAAAATCAGGTTCTTTTAGGACAGACGCTGAGCACAAAACTTCCTTGGGGGTTTCAAAGGCCTTATGACACTGCTCAGTCCAGGTACCTTTCTGGGTTGTTCCTTAGAGGTGAGTTCTGTTAGAGATGCCACTATGGTACCATGGCCATTAACAAATCTTTTATAGTACCCATTCAGGCCAAGAAAGGCTCTGGATTGAATTTGGGTCTTAGGAGCCTCCCAGGCCATATGTGTCTGTATTTGAAGAGGTTGAACATGACCTCCACTCAGTTGGTGGCTCAAGTACACAACTGTTCCTTGCGCCATCTTGCACTTACTAGCCTTCATAGGCAGGCCTGCCTGTTGCAAAGCCTGAAGTACTTCCTTGAGGTGGACCAGGTGACTCCCCTAGGTGGAACTGAATACAGCAATGCCGTCTAGATATGCTGCACTGAACTGTTCCAAGCCTGAATTTAAGCTGTTCTCCAACATCTGGAAGGTGGTAAGTGCATTCTTCAACCCAAAGGGCATCACTTTGAATTGAAAGTGGACTTAAGATGTAGAAAAAGCAGACTGCTTCTTGGCTGATAGGGCGAGAGCTATTTGCCAATAACCTAAAGGCAGGTCAAAGGGGCTAAAATACTTAGAAGCCCTCAACTTATCAACGAGCTCATCTGATCAGGGTATGGGATGGGCATAACTCTTGGTGTCTGCATTTAGGCCTCTGTAGTCCACAGAGAACCTCATCTCAGGTTTCTATCCTTTGGAACTTGGTATGAACATGAATACCACTAAGCTGGACAAGGACCCCCAACTCTAGCATCTTGGCCACCCAAGCCTTGATACTAGCCTTGATCTGGTCTGATAGCCTGTACTTTTTACTCTTGACAGTCCAGCTGTCACCGGCATCCACATTACGGTTATACTATATTGTCAGACCTGGGGTCAATGGGAACAGCCAAGCAAACTTCTTCAGCAACTGATATCAGTCTCTGTGTGGTTTGCCTCTTAGGGTGGAGGAGAGAACTACTCCTCCACTGTGCCATATTTGATATCTGATAATAGCAAGTCAGGGAGAGGCTCACTCACCTCTTCTTCCCCTCCAACTGTCACCATGAACATTGTGATGTCTGGTGTGCCATGGTGTAGTTTTAGCCTGTTGACATGGATAACCCTGCAATAGATTCTTGGGATCCTATGTGTAACAGATAGGTAACTTCCCTCTTCTATTCCAGAATAGGATAAGGTCCAGTTCACTAGGCCTGAAGTGCTCTGGGTGCTACAGGCTCCACAGCCCACACCATCTCTCCTAGCTCGTATTCCATCATTGAAGATTTGTGGTCATACCAGTGCCTCACAATCTCCTAGAAGGTCTCCAAATTCTTGTTCGCATTTTTCACGTTTTCAGCCACTCTAGAGCGAAGGCCTCATGCTTAATCTACAATAGCTTGCTATCTTGGGTTCTTTAAGGGTTCTCTCCCAACCATCTCATAACAAAATTAAGGGACCTCTCACAGGTGTCCAAAGATTAGCTCAAAGGGGCTGAAGCCCACCCCTTTCTGTGGAACGTTACTGTAGGCAAACAACAGGTATGGCAGGAGAACATCCAGCTCCTTCTGAGTTTTTAAGACAAACCCTTGATCTTGCCCTTTATGGTCTTGTGAAATCTTACCACATGGCCATTTCCTTGGGGATGGTAGAGGGCAGCGAGCTTATACATCACATCACACTCACCCGCATTGCTTTTAAATACGCTGATATAAAGTTAGCACCTATAAGTGATATGACCTTCTTAAGGAACCCATACCTGGTGAAGATTCCAAGGAGGGCTCTAGCCACTGCCGGAGCAGTGATTGTCCTAAGTGGAATAGCTTCTGGATACCTGGTGGCATGGTCCATTACCACCAAGATCAATCTGTTTCCAGAGGTTATTTGTGGGTTTAGGATACCAACAATGTTAATCCCCACCCCCTCAAAGGGAGGCCCCACCACAGTGAGTGGTCTCAGGGGAGGCCTTGGCTTGCCTCCTGCCTTGCCACTGGCTAGACAGGTGACACAGGAGTAACAGAACTCCCTAACCTTCTCAGAAATCTGGGGATAGTATAAATGATTGACCTCTCTGAGGTCTTGGTCTGCCCCAGGTGTCCAACTAGGAAAATGTTACAGGCCATGTTAGGGAGGAACTCTCTGTATTGTTGAGAAGGACCACTCTCCTGGAGGCTCTGGTTTGGACTCCAGTACAGGAGCACCTCCTTCCAGTATATGTTATGGGCACCACTGGCGTCTCCTTGTTCCAGTTTGACAGCTAGCTGTTGCAGATCCTCAAGGTTAGGACAAGTCATTTGCCCTTGGCTCAAGTCCCCCTAGAAGGACCTCCTGCTAAAAGGAGGTCTGCCAGTTCTGGCAAGTTTCCTAATGATGCAGCCTCCTGTTCAGGCACCAGGCCTTTCTCCTGGGGGTTGGGCTCCTTCTGGGCTCCTGGACTTTTGGAAGGTGTTTACCAGCATTCCTGCCTCTACTCTTGGTGCTAGGGACCTTGTCTATTGTTACAGGCTCAAGAGTTCCTTGACTGTCCCTAAGGGCACTTTGTACAATTGTGAAGACACACACCCAGTCAGGGGGACTCACCTTTTCGGCCAGAGTCTGACTTTCCACCTCTGCCCAGACAGCAGTTGCAAGGTTGTTGTCGATCAGACACTTCACTAGGACAGCAGGGGACGCAGCTACTTTCTTTGGGCCAGTATCCCCTCTCTACTCAAAGTCCACCATTGCCATGGGAAGGGACTCTGGGATATTGGCAGCATAGACAATTTGATTCACCTCTTCTGGTAGGATCTGATCTGGGGAAACCAACTTTGCTATGACCATGGTCATGCCAGTGCCTGTATTCCACAGAGCCTTCACCTCTATCCCATTGATTTTTGGCCATTGCCTGTATATTTTCAAACTTGGAGGCCAGTAAGCCAAATGTCCAATGTTCTTCCCACACAGGGAAACAAAGGTAGCCTATGTGTCCCCTTTGCAGTCTCCAGGGACAACCTCCACCCCCATCACCGCTCTAGCCATGCATTGTGGAGGGAAACCTGTGGGTGCCTTTTTGGTGCACACTTCATCTGCCCTCTTGTGCCCTGGCAGCCTACAGTCAAAGCACACCCCAGGCTTAGAAAGGTCAAACCTCTTTCTCAGGTACCCCATACGTTTGGAATGGGATGTGGCTCTGGGCTTCCCTCTCCGGACATCTTTTGGGGACTCTTCGGAAATTTCCATCTTTTCATCCTTACCCCCTCCTTCCCCTGGAGGTAGGCCTGACTTCCTTTCTTCTTGTCACCACCTTAGGACTTTTTGAGTATCATGGTGCAAACCCACCCATCAGCCATACTGCCCAACTTACTTGGGCTAGATAGCCTGGAAACCACTGGATGCTGTTACAAGTTGTCTGCGGAATAATTAGTAAGTATGTGCTCCTTGACTGTCAAATCGGAGAGCCCTTCATAAGTGTCCACTCTGTTGTCCTTTACCCAGCCATCCAATGCCTTCACTGAGGTGTCTACAAGGTCCACCTGTGTCTCTGTTACTCCCTTGTGTGTGGTCCCTAGTTTTTGTCTGTAGTGTAGTCCTCAGGAGTGAGAACAAACATATCTACAAGTGCTGCTTTCAAGTGGGTGTAGGATTCTGCTACCTGCTCCTCAAGTGTAATCAACCTATCCCTACCAGGAACTGGCACTCCCAGAGTAGTGTCCCCCAGTGTTGCATACCCACCTGCCTCACTCTGAGAGCTCTCTCATAGGATGCCAGGCACTTGTCAATATCATGACTCTGGACATAGCTAAGTAAAATCCCTTTGGGCAATCTGATCTCTTTGGCACACCTGTTAGATACCTCAGTCACCTTGTTGCTGCCACCATTCTTTCTGGGATTCATACCCTGTGTGGCTCTTCTTTCTTCAGGGGCCAGCTTCTTTTATTCCAGGGCCAGGGCTCTCCACCAGCTCTAGGGCTGCCACCTCTTCTTGAACTAATCTCCGGCTGCTGAGGGACCTCATCGCATTGCCTTCTCTAGGGGGCACCCTTGGCCTGGTGTTGGGGGGGCCAGGACATCATCCTCCCCTTTTACCCTTTGATGATAGACCTGACATCATCCTCCTCTTCTTCTTATTCTGCACTGCTTTGGGGTATCTCCTTCTCAAACACTGGTGGAGCTCTGTAGCTACCTCCCAAGCCGTGGGGGGGGGGGGCTCACAGGTCATCCTTCCTTACCTAGTTTCCCACGTTGATGCTTCTGTCCCTCCACAGCCCCCTCAGCTCCTCTCTTTTGAGGGTGGACAGATTGGTCAGGTCAGGTACCATGTTTTACTTGCTTTAAAGTAACTTTTCAAACTTTTTAAAAGCTCTTGGAAACCTTTCTTCAGACTTTTGTAAACTTGTTGAAAACTTTGTCAAAACTCTTAAAACATAATTATAACAATCAGCAACTCTTGAAGCCCTGCCTCTGACGACTTTAGAACTTGACCAGTAGTAGGAAACACAACAACTACTTTTTAAGTGTCACCTTTGCGGATTTAAGATGGTTTCAATCCTTTGAATTGGATGACACTACTAAACACAAGTTCTAGATCCCCACTCTAGGTACCAATATGAGGAAATGGGATTTATTATACAGTGTGGTTGTGAGACCTCACAGTGTAATACACTTCTAACGATTCTTAGGACCAGTCAGGCTTAGTTTGTCAAACTTACCTCAACCTTGGGTAGCTGTGGCTTCGAGAAGTGAGGCTCCAACAAAGAAACCATTTAAACAGCACAAAAACAATTGGAGAAAAAAGAAACACCACTCACAAGACATCTGACACCAATTTATAAATATAAACTGTAGTTTTTTGAGTTTATGGACATCAAAATGAAAAAAGACCCACTGGAAGGAGCTGAAGGTATATACTTTCAATGAAACAATAAATCAAGACAAGTTCAACTGCAAACAAGCATTGGCAAATGTAACAAGTTCAACATAGAAGTTTTTTTTTAGCAAAAGGTTACATCAAGCATGAATGCAGTTACTGAGAGTTACTTTGGGTGACCAGCACTGGAAGGGAGCCAGTTCCAAAAGAACAGGTATCATCATAGGAAAAGCAGTCTTGAATGCAGTTCCAGTGTTACTGCCCAGTTGGCATTAACATCTAACGAGTGGCCCTGATGCAAGGGATATAAGATGCTAAAGATGATCAAGGATGCTGAAGATGCTGTGCGGTCAATAAGGGTCTTCCTGGGTCTGCTCCTTGGTCCACAGTCTTGGTGACTTTGGACACAGGGGTCGCTGTCCTTCGAAGTCCTCTCGGATTCAGAAAAGATCCAGTCGCCACTGGACTATTGGTTGTTGAGCACAACAAAACTGTTTCCCTTCTTTGCAATAACTCTACTCCTGGGTGACCAAACTGCACTCTGACAACAGTCCCAGGTCCACTAGACTCAGGTGCAGCCTTTGAGCATTGGGTATCGGTGTTCCAGGCTGAGAAGCGATAATTCAGTGATCGCTGTTACCCACTTGCAAGGGAGAATTCTTCAGCTTTAAAAGCCCTGGTGCTGCAACAGGAAGTCAGCTAACTGACTCTTGAAGTCTTTCCTTCTGGCTGGGGCCAAGGGATGTCTTCTGCTCAAGCAAGACACAGCAGGCACAGTCCTTTCCATTGCTAGCTGCAGGATCAACAGAGGGAGCCCAACTCTGGTGCAGCCTCTCTTTGCCACGTCCACGGTCAGCAGGGCAGTCGTTCTTTGGTCTTCTTCTGCTGTCTACGCAAGATCGGAGTTTTGGGGGCCCAGGGGTCCTCTTTTATTCCCAGAAACTGCCCTTGGGGGAGGTTGCGGTCACTAGCCAGTGGGTTTCTTGGGCCCAGATTCTTAAAGGTTTAGAGTTGGGTTAGCATTGCTTTTGTAGCACTAAACAGACGCGAAAACCTTTTGGGGATTCACAAACCAATGCAAATTAGTATTTGGGTTGGCTTGTATGTCAAAGTAACACAAAGAAGTTCAAAACTTTGCATTACTATGCTACCACCCATGCTTTTTGATGCTAAACCCTATTCTCAAACATCAGTAGAAAGGATTTAGCGCCAAACATTAACACAGCTGAAAAGCAGGTGTTAAATAGAGAAATGTTTTGATTTCTCCATGCTTTTCTGACTTTGCATGTGTGCTGCACTGTACAGGACACATACAAAGCAGGACAAGCTTTTCCAGTGGTCTAGGCATAGTATTTTGTACAGGATAGATACCTTCCTGTACAAAACTTATGCTGGACTCATGCGCAAACCCTAGAACTATGGCACTAAGGTATATGCATGGTAGCTGAAATCAGCACTGGCACTAGAGAGAGGGCAGAAGAGTGTCATATTTATGTGAATATGGCACTCGCCTGCTCCCCCCGTCACGCAGCTCAAGATTTTTAGCCGCCGTGCTGCCTTGCATGTCACCTCTCCAAATCTGGGCCTTGGTTCCTTCCTACTTAATGACAACTTCCTGTAAAGTGTGGCATCCAGATGTCCCAGAGTGCTCTATTCTGCCCACTTCCAAGATTTTGAACCTTTCTCTTGATGTGTGGAGCTTGATAGCCCACCCTAAAGGTGTGACTACCTGGGGGCTATACACCCATGGAAAAAGCAGTTTGGGAATTGTGTTCCCTTCTTTGTCCAAAACGCCAACCTCTCGACCCAGACAAAAAAGCAGACCCTCTCGTGGGTGTTCACCATTTGTCTTCAAAGGCAGCTTCCCCTTTGAAGATTGCCTTTGGGGTAACACCCCATGTGGCTTCCTGCCAGGAGGAAGTAACACCTCCTTCATCAGCAGGTCTCTATTTGTACGTGTCCTGGGAGTTGTTTACATGTCTTATGGCCAGCATCTGCAAATTACCACTGGGAAACTTGTGCAACAGAGTGGCAACTTTCCAAACGTTGCATGTAGCAAAAAGTTACATTAAATTTGACTTGTTTGTCAAGTCAGGCTTAATGTAACGAGTTGTTTGATACCTTGAAGTACCAACTTTAGTATCCCATTCAGACGTTAGCACAGCTGAGTTGTTAGCAAGTAACCCTGTATTTGTCAGTAGGGCTACAAGCCTCTCTCCCTGTAAAAACAACAACTGTGAGTTTCTACTGTTAGAACCTGTAAAACTCATGTTCTACTTTTCTATATGCTGCACCCTGCCTTAAGACTCAATAGGCCTGCTGTAGGGGTGACTTATATTTATTAACAGGCATCGGCAAAGCCAAAAGGCATCACCTATGCAAGTTCTGTTAGTTTGTCAATGTGTTTTTTAAAAGTTGCACAGCGGTGCAAGCTATTGTGCATACTAGTTTAAAGTTAAAAAAAAAGGGATATGATGTGGCCAGACCGTGTCATAGCATATTTTTGTTTTACTTACAAACACATTATAATTTGTAGTTTCCTTATACTTAATGCACAGTTTATATGCTTGAACAAATGATCATTGCAGTTACTACTGTGTCAAAGTGTAGGTAGCTGGAATACTGAGCAAAGAAAGATTGTGCCATTGTGGCCATAGCTACGGACTTGGGAATTGGGGAACCAGGTTCAAGTCTTGGTGCCAGCTCAACATCCTTTGATTCTGGGCAAATCACTTAATCTCCCTGTGCCTGTAAAAATGAATATGTTCCTGCACTCATGGAAAGTGCCCCAAAGTCCTTCCAGTCGACTTCACATTATGATATGAAATAAGCTGTGGCAAGCAATGGGGAGGAAATGGGGCAGTCAGGGATGGGAGCGAGGTGGTGGTAGGGACAGGCACGCAACAAAGAGAATGGGGTTGCTGGAAAGTCAAAAAGAAAAACAAATTAAGTATGTCACAAGTGTGCGACCAGTGGAAGGACATTGGCCACCGGAGGCAGTACTTCTTCCAAGCTCCACAGCAAGGACGAAGACTTGAAGAAGAGCAGGAAGCTTGCCGCAGAAGTAGGCGCTGACAATAGGAAGAAAGGAAACAAGAGATGCCACGAGAGTCAGCCACTGGTAAGTAAAGGAAGTGATGGCTGGGCTCTAAGCCCCTTTTATGTGCAGGCAAACCTAAAAAGTCATAAACGCAATGCTAGTGACCAATTTGACATGAGTCGTATTCTTTAGAATTGTGTTTTTTATGTATGAAAAGGCAGTACTTCCAAAGGCGTTGGTACATCATAGATGAAACCATAGACTCAGAGTAGTCATAATTTGATAGAATCCAAGACATAATTATTTTGCTTCTAGAACCAACATAGAACTTACAGTGAGGGATGCGAGATCCTGAGATGTTTCCTTCTACAAAACTCCTCTTCCAGATAAACTCATATTTGTGTACTTTGGTTGTGCTCTTGAATGTCTTAAGCTCTATATCTGCTTTAGATGCATAGGGCTATTTGTGCTGTGAAGGAGTGTAAGCTATGTCTGTGTGTTCTTACACTAATAATTTAAGGAATAAAATACCCCTGCCAAACATTAAAGGATATTGCAAGTCACCGAGGAGTTCCATAACCATGAAGAGGAATAAGGCGAAGGCTGAGTTCCTTTGTGAGGTTATGCAACTCTTAGGTGTCTTGCAATAGCCTTATCGTGTACACCGGGGGTACTTTATCCCCTTTACGATACACTCACATCAACACCTTTCCCAGAAACCACTTCAAACCTTGAAGCGTAGCTCTTTCATATAAAAGAGCTAACATGTTTCAAACATGAAGAATAGAAGTAAAATCTATAGTGCAAAATCAAACAAATCAAAAAACTATTAGAAATTTCTTGCAAACAGACATTAGGAACAGTACAATACAAGTATTTTTTTAAAACACCTTCAGTAGCCCAGAACATGTAGAAACACGCAGAAAGATTCTAGCTTTTCTCTATCTAAAGAGTGCAAAAAAGAAACGTGTTCTCTCTGTTTGTCAATGTAAGATATTAAAATAGAGATGAAGAAAGAAAAGCAACATTCCCTTTTTTGTTGACAATCAGCTATTTCAATTAGGTTCTTGGCCTGACCTGCCTTTCTCCTCAGCGGCTGGCTGTGACAGCAGGTTTGTGACTTAGAATTCGACTGTAATAACCTTATAATTGTCAAGTTCTGACATCTTTTATTTATAATCAGTGACGTGGTGCCACACAGGGTGCCGATTATAAAGAAATTAGGGGCATATTTATACTCTGTTTGCGCCGAATGTGCGTCAAACATTTTGACGCACAATCGGCGCAAACCCTGCCCCATATTTATACTTTGACGTCCGACCCCGCGGGCGTCAAAATTCCACCATGTGCGTAATTTTTTGGAAGGGGGAACCAGCCTTGCGTTAATTATATGCAAGGTAGGCGTTCGCTTCCAAAAAATGACTTTAAGGCCTGTGCCCCATATTTATATTCTGACGTCATTTTGACGCACAGGAGGGGGTGGGCCTTAAAAAACGACGCACAGCCTGATGGGCGCCGTTTTTTAACGCCTTGGTGAGGGCAGGCGTTAAGGGACCTGTGGGCTCGGATGGAGCCCAGAGGTTCCCTCCCCTATCCCCAGGGACACACCCTGCAACCCTTGCCCACCCCAGGAGGACACCCAAGGATGGAGGGACCCATCCCAGGGAAGTAAAGGTAAGTTTGGGTAAGTGTTTTTTTCAGATTTTTTTTGTGGCATAGGGGAGCCTGATTTGGGCCCCCCTACATGCCACTATGCCCAATGACCATGCTCAGGGGACATAAGTCCCCTGGGCATGGCCATTGGGCAAGGGGGCATGACTCCTGTCTTTGGTAAGACAGGAGTCATGTCAATGGAGGTTGGACGTAAAAAAAAATGGCGCAAATCCGGTTTGAGGCCTGAATTTTGCCTCAGACCTGACTTGCCCCATTTTTGGATGCACAACCCCCATTTTCCCATACGCTGGCGCTGCCTGGTGTGAGTCATTTATTTTTACACACACCAGTCCGCAGCGCCGGCTAACGTCATTCCATAAATAAGGCGCCCGCATGGCGCGTTGGAATGGCGTTAGCCGGCGGTAAAATTTGCGAAGTTGTGCGTCATAAAGTATAAATATGGGCCTTAGTGTCTGGTGTTTATACAAGAATTACAGAATCCCACATATTAAAACCATTTAAGTGACGCACAATACAAATCAATTTTGGGGCACTTAGTAAAATACTTGTTTTTCAATTTCCAACAGAACCCATTTAATCTGCCTCAGAATAAAGAAAGATTAGCTTAAAACCTTCAAGGCTTCAAACGTGTGTCTTGCAGGCTGCATGCAGCTGCTTGCACTGAATAATTAGCTCACACTATTTTAGCTTGTAGGTTACACAATGAGCTCTGCATCCAAAATATTAATATGTTGGTCCCCAAAAACGACATTTAATTATGCAGGAGGGAGTGGTAAGAAGATGGTAATCAGCTGCGAAAAGGGAAAGACAGGGGAAGCAGTAACAGAGCAGGAGTAGGTGGGAGGGACAAAGAAGCAACGACAGAGCAGAAGGGGGTGGGAGTGTCATAGAGAACTTGCAAATACATGCACTATTCTTGAGTGGTACTTGTAAAAATAAACAAGAAGTACCTCCGAAAGGAGGTGGGCAGTGAAAGGACACTGGCCACCAGAAGTAGTACTTGCTGAAGAGTCCACGGCGGGACTGAAGACTCCACAACTCGAAGCCTAGGAGGAAGACAGAAACGAGGAGCTGCTGACCAATAGTAAGCAAGCAAATGAAAGCCAGTGAGCCAGCCAATGGTAAGTAAAGCGACATGGGAGCCAGGCAATGCTAAGTATCGGTAAGTAATGGGCGGGCTCTAAGCCCCTTTGAGGATTTCTTTTTAAAACATGAGATTTCATAGCACAGTGCAAGCGCTGTGCAGGTGAAACCTAAAAAAGGAGGTTTTGGCTTTGCCATTGGTTTAAATGGCAAAGTCAAGTTACCAGTTTAAACTTGGTCTACCAGGCTACAGAGGAATTCTAGGAGATATGTTTCACGTTGACCTATCCGGGGTGGCACCATTTGTGCTCTAGACCTGAGGGGAACAATCTAACTTACATGCCCTGGGTACCCCCGGTACCATATACTAGGGACTTTTGAGTAAGTAAAGTTGTGCCAAATGGGTATCGCCAATAAGCTGCTTGGGATGCCTTTTGGTGATGGAATCTAGTATTGCATCAGGAAAATGGCTCAATTGTGTAACCTTGGTTAACATACCCAGTAGTTCAGTTTCTGAGATTCCATTGAAATGAGACCAGTATTAATGTGCTTCACAGTTCAGCTTGAAATAGTCTTAGGTTGACAAATTTCAAAATAGTCAAAGATCACAAAAATTAGCAATGAAATTAGAATGTAAGAAGTATAAGTTACAATGGCTGCTGACTGCTAAGTGTTATGGTCTTAGTATTACTGTGGGCTAAAAATGTTATATATGAAATTACATGACTATATAATGCCCCATGAAATATAGGTCAGCCCTTCATAGTTTACCTGCATATCGAAAGCTGGTTGGGATCATTCCAATCTGTGGGTTGCAAGTTTAAGATTGTACTTGAGGGTGTGTCCATCTCTCCGGGCTCTTTTGCTGGGGTATGTGGTGGTACAGGTATCTTGGAAATATCCATGTTTTCAACTGTCTTCAGAAGTGTATCTGCTTCTGGGTACTTCTAATGCTGGCTGGTAGTGAGTACCAGAGCTTGGGGCTACTACTGAGAAAGCACTGCCTTCTACAGATTACTTATGGTAAGTTGGTTTGATAGCAAGTGGTGCAAGCCTGTAATTAAGTGTTCTGTTTTGCTTCTAGTAATTGAATTTAACTTGTAGGCATAGTAGTCCTTTTTCTTGGGAAGCTCTGTGGACAGTGCAGAGTCGCATATGGATATGATAGCTGGCTCTGTGCTCCTGCTTGGTCTGAAGCCGGGCTTTTGGCCTGACCTTAAGTCATAAAGTTCTGTAAAGTTTGAGAGTTGGGTAAACACTGTTTTCTCTTTTTCCTAAGAATGGTCCATTTGATATGGGCCTGTAGTTTGCCTGGTAGGATAGGCTGAGATTTTTTTTAAGAAGAGATTTTTTAGGATTCAGGAATGGATAGTGTTTACGTCAAGGGTCTCCAACACTTTGTATACAAAGAGATGCTTATGTTAAATGTAAATCATCGCAAGCGAGTGTTGTACAGTGACCATATCAGAAAAGATTACATTAGTAACCACCATGTCCAAGATTACCAACAGTGATCACGTCAGTGCACCAGGAAGGTTACCATGAGTAATGTAAAAAACGACTTTGTCAATTTGGAATGCCTATATGTAGGTAATACATGCCAGCTACAGGGCCATATTAGTAAGAAGTCTCTTCACATGATTGATCACTCAAAAAATATCTTTCAATATATTTTGGAAATTCTGCTGTTTTTCTCCAAACATCAACTTATAAGTTCTGAGAATACACACTTTTTCATTTGGAATACACAATTTTGTCATCAGTTAATTTAAAAAATCAAAACGTTCCAGTTTAGAAGGCTGGAATGCACACAAGAGCTGACAGGCAGCTGGAGAGCTACCAGTAGCTCATGAGTTAATAGTTGGAGTAGCCTGGTTTAGGGGTGGTAAGGAATAGTTGGGGATGGGTAGATTTTAGGCATTGTAAGAGGGTTTTAGGGTTTACGAATAGGCAGTGTAAAAAACAAATAGGGCTCCGGTAGAGTAAATATATATTTTTTACAATTCCAAGATGACCAGCTTATATTTGGGAGGGGTACATAAAACAAATCCTAGAATTTGCAGCAGTGTCATTACGCTTACACATACACCTACATGATGTTGTTGTGGCTACCGTAATATCATGATGCATATGCAAGCGTACGTGATGATGCATGTACACATATGTATTATTGCCCCATTTTGTTTTTTTTTGCCGATGCTATTTAGTAACCGTAACCATTTTTTTACTTGCCTTTTGACAATGCTGAATGACAGTGATTTAAAAGGACTGGCAAGCTTACACAGCAATGCTAGATCACTAGCGGTGGCTAAGGCACCCGCCATGTTTTGAATCACTGCTAACTTGCACCCTCTCTATAATAAAATGCTATTTCATTCGACATTGCTATGAATTGAAAAGTGTAACCTCACTTACTTTCCAAACTGTTCCGTTCAAATATCCACCTGAGTGTTTACAATTTGCAAAAACTTAACAATCATCAGATTGATGCAATCATAGTTCAGTCTGGGGTCTAATGCAGCATCATTCATTGTGATCTCTGAACATCTCTGAACGACCAGTGTATTTATTGCTCACACATGTACTAAGTAGAAGGTGGTTCCTTGAGGCTGATGATTTGGAGCCAGCATGTTGAAATGAATTATGAAATTAAAATGTTTTTGGCCACTATTACCTTAGGATGCTATGACTAGGACCAGAAGAAGTTGATGCGCTCCACTTTGAGGATCATTTCTATAAATACGTTTGAGGCTGTCCATACTGTTCAATTTTCAGGATGTGTTTAAGTGACTCTAGCACTAGTATTCGAGTAAAATTTCACTAAGACTAAAATATTGATCGCAAACAATTAACTATTACGACCTGTGACTATTTAGCTGATTAAGTACGAGGCAGTGCTGTTAACACATGGGACCATGTTCAAGACGAATGCAATGTCACATAAGTCTATAAGGGGGCCGTTTTACAGAGTGCCCCAGGGGTGCAACAGCCGTGTCAACTGTTTTTGGCGCCTCCGGGCCACCATGGTATCACAGAAGGGGTCACAGATGCTTGTGTGGCGCCTTCTGTAATACTGATAGCCCCACAGCAATCTAGTGAGCCCGAGAGAGCATTCCCTCATTGGCATAGGGGCGTGGCCAAATGCCAATGAAGGAATCACTTTGGCGCCGCGGCAAACATGCGCATATGAGGTGCGCTGAAAGTGTGCCGCAAAAAGGTTAGGCATTGTCAGTGCATCCCCTGTGGGCAGACCTCTTGAGGGGGAAAGGTAGTTTTCATGGACCCTCAAGACATCCCCTGACAGTCGAGTGCTGTCACTCACTGCACCCGCCTACAGGTAGAGCAGGCTGGTTTCAGTGAAACACGGAGTGGATTTGAAGCAGCCACTCTGTTTTTCACTGAATGCACTGCTCCCTGGGCAGTGCAAGTTCACAGCTGCCATGATGGCAGTGCATTCTTCATAATAGGGCACACTGTTCCTGTGTGCACCTGGCGCACCCGCTTTAAGGTGCACTGTGGCATGCACCCTACATGTAATACAGGAAATGTTGTGCTACCAGTATTTCACAGATTTTACAGGTTACATTGCAGATATGTACATCAGGAGTGTTTACGTCACAGATAGGTTTTCAGGATGTTACTTGCATGCCTGTCATTCGAAAGTCAGTTATTTCTAACTATTTAAAGTCGTCTGTTTAACATTGTATATGTATATATGCTATATGTTTAAGGTTGTGTACAACACACACACACACACACATATCTGTATATATATATATATATATATATATATATATATATATATATATATATATATATATAGATAGATAGATAAGGCCGCTGAGACACAGCAAGGGACACTTGGCTGGTTACACATGAACACATGTGCACATGTATGTACACACACAGCGCAGGACTGCAGGGATATGTATTCACCTGGGATAGGCCTCATGAGGGTAGTGTACACTATTAGGGAAAGTCAGTGTACTTCACTATTTTAACTGTAGTGACACTCTGTTATACATAAAGGGAGGGAACTGCCTTAGAGTGTAGTTTTACTTCTGCTTGGCCTATGGAGCCATTGACATCTTGAATTAGAGTGGAAACTGTGTGAGAAAACCAAACATGCAACTTCCAAAATGATAACTGAACATCTTGTGGGTCATTCAGAGTTTTCATATTTTACTGGCTTCGCTCAGGATCAGAGCCCTGGCCTGTTGTCACCCTACTGAGTCCAATACATATATTTTGCCCAGCAGAATGAACAAAGGAAGCCTACACACAAAAGGAGCAATTAGCACCACTTTTCCTTGCTCCTGAGGAGTAAAGTAGGGGTGGAATGCTATGTATCAATCACCCAGCTGTCACACTGCACCAGGGATGGACCTGCCCAAGTCCACTGAACAAAGGAGAGTGCCCAGACAACTGGAGACAAACCACAAAGGGGGCCGCCTTTGAAATTTTAGGCTCATATTTATACTTGTTCAGCGCCGCGCTTGTGTCATTTTTTGATGCAAAAGTGGCGCAAACTTACAAAACATAATTGAATTTTGTAAGTTTGTGCCACTTTTGGGTAAAAAATGACGCACATGCGGCGCTGGAAAAGTATAAGTATGGGCGTTAGAGTGCAAGGCCCTGGCAGTGATGTCAGTGAGGGGTGGAGCTGACACCCCAGGACCTGATGTGACCAGGGGCTCCTTGATGATGCCATTTTGGATTGTTCCTACATGCTGTGCAGGAGGGTTGAGGCAGGGGTGGTAAGGTGATATGGCACCCCAGGATTGGATAGGGGTGCCTGTCTTCTGGAACCTTCCTCTCCCCTTTAGAAACTCTTGTGCAAGGGGAAGACTCTCTCTTGCCTGTAGATTTTTCACCCACTGCGCTGCTGGATCCTGAGACTGCCACTGAGAAGTGGAAGGAAGAACCCCTTATCCCCCACTCAGGACCCAGGATTCTGTCCAGTGGACCCCAGGATCAGTGGATCTCCCCAAGGGCTAGTGAGACTGACCCCTTTACTCCCCCTGAGGACCAGTTGGGGGAAGCCTGGACTCTTCCGCCCTCATCAACAAAGCCCCAATGGAGAACTGGCACAGGGATCCAGGAGGACACGGTTTTGGAGGACTGCACTGATATGGATGTGAGGAGGATAGTTGCAACTGCCCCTGGTAGATACAGCGGGCCACTGGGAGTAAAATGATCCCAAGATTGTCCAAACTGGACCAAAAGGGCCAGAGTTACGATATTTTAAAGTTTGGCGAGCTTTAACCTCCACTGTCACCGAGGGAGTGGGGCTCCGCCTAAGGTCGGGTAAATTACCTCGGGTGGGCGAGAGGACAGCTCATGGAGCTTGTATTTGCCCCTTGTGGAAGAGAGAGTGTGCATGGGCCCCCCTCCCCTGTGTCACAACTCACCCGGTGACCCCATCACCCAGGTGGTGGTATGAAAAAAGGGTCCAGGACTCAATCCTTGGGCCTCCAGCACCGCAAGGACATGGGAAAGCACCACTGCATTTCCCTGTTGGAGACCGGGGGGCCCAGGACCCATCCCTGGGCTGCAGGACCTGGCAGGAGGAAGCCACCACTGAACCTGTGTGGAGCGAGCAGACACAACAAAGGATTACCGGCTTCTGCGGCCTCACTTAGGAGTGCAGGCTGTGTGGAGAGCCTGCGAGGGCAGACAGGGGTGGGCTTCCCATGCTGCCCTCCTATATCAGCCTGCTCTGGGGCATCCAGGTGGGGCCGGGCAACCCCTCGTCAAAAGAAACAAAAAGGGACAATGCACCACAGGGCAGCATTTGCAAGCAAAATAAAGGAAAACCTCAGCACAGCTCTCCCCGGGACAGCTGGAGAGCAGCTATTATAATATTCATTGCACTCTGGAAACACGCCCCATAATGCTTTGCAAGGCACTCCTTTTTAAAAGCATTTTGGTCCATAACATTGCCTGTAGGGCAAATTACTCAGCACGGCAAGCTCTTGCTCCTTGGACCCTCTTCAAGGTCCTCACACTAAGTTAGAGGGGAACCCAGAATCATCACCTTCCCTGGTTTTACTTGCATTTTTAAGCTTTTCCATTGTTGGTGCTTTTGCTCTACTGCTGGGAGTAGTTTGTTTTCTAAGTGCTTTGTGTTTGATAACATTTTAGGAAAAAAAAAAAATGATTAGTTTGTTCTCTAGGTGCCTTGTTTATGATAACGTTTGAGAAGACCTGGAGGGCCTTAAAATGTGTATTGCACTATACTCTCTATGGGTTGATTGTATTGTTACAGTGTACTGTTATTTCACATGGTTATGCTTTCTAGAGGTTGAAAAAAGGGTTTCACTGCAATGCTTTTCATCATGCTGGTTTCATGTGGTTACGCCATCTAAGGGCTGATTGTATGGGTACAGTGCAATTCTTTCTCACCAGGCTGTTTTATTGTGATGCTCTGTAGGAGTTATTCTGATCACTACCATTCAATGTCAAATATTTAAAAGAATGCACAAGCACAAAGTTAATTTCTGATAAATGTTTATTGGATTTTCATGACAATTTCATATGTTTTATTGATTTATCCTCATGGCAATTCATGCTGAAGTAACAGATTTATCACACAATGACTGTTGAAGCTCATTTGACATGTTTGGGTGACCCCTTTAAGAAGTCAACAATGATTACACAATGTATATTTGTAAATTACTGCGTAGTATTAAGTTGTGTCTGTGTAATAAATGTACTTCTCTTTTTTCTAAAGAAAAAGTACTGACTGGACAATCATTTATTGAGTGTTATTACTGCGTGCCAGTGATTGGTGATTCCTACCCCACACCACCTCCCTTGAATAGGCCTTAAACTGCTCTGCCTCGCTACCCTGTGAAATTCAAGAGCCACCATGGGATATTTGGTCCAACTGAGGACAACTGAGGAACTATTACTTGTGCTTGCCCAGTTTCCAACTCTATATATACCAACCTTCACAAAAGTTTCAAAAACTGTTTTTTTTCCATAGCCCCTTCCTGGTATATTTTGGGGTGATCCGTGACACAGGGAAAATGAAGGGCTCCAAAACGCAATTTCCACATGCAATTTTCATAGGGAATTTGGGAAAGGACTACAGCCAAAATGGCTGAATGGAATTATACAATATTTGGCAGAAGGGTAGATCTTTGTACAGAAAGTGTGCTATTTGTGATTTAATGTTAATCCATTCAGTAGTTTTTGAGAAATAAAGGATTAAAAGCTTTGGCCCATATTTCTACTTTTTGACGCAAAGCAGCGTCGGCCCTGGTTTGCGTCAAAAATTTACCTCCGGCTAACGCCATTCCTACATACCATGCGGGCGCCTTATTTAAGAAATTACGTTATCTGGTCCTGCGGACTGGTCAGAGTAATAAAAAAAAGACGCAAACCAGGCAGCGCCGGGGTAGGGGAAAATGGGGGTTGTGCATAAAAAATGGTGCAAGTCAGGTTTGAGGCAAAAATCATGCCTCAAACCGGACTTGCGCCATTTTTTGACGCACAACCTCCATTGAAATGACTCCTTAGCAAAGACAGGAGTCATGTCCCCTTGCCCAATGGCCATGCCCAGGGAACTTCTGTCCCCTGGGCATGGTCATTGGGCCCAGTGGCATGTAGGAAGGCACAAATTAGGCCCCCCATGCCACTTAAAAAAAAAATAATACTTACCTCAACTTACCTGTACTTCCCTGGGATGGGTCCCCCCATCCATGGGTGTCCTCCAGGGGTGGGTGAGGGTGGCAGGGGGTGTTCCTGGGGGCAGGGAAGGGCACCTCTGGACTCCTTCCATGGTCAGAGACCATGGAAATGAGCCCACAGGTCCTTTAATGCCTGCCCTGCCCCTCCCGTGCGTCAAAATGACGCTGGAGTATAAATAAGGCGCACAGGCCTTAAAGTCATTTTTTGGGTGGGAACGCCTACCTTGCATGTCATTAACGCAAGGCAGTTTCCCGCATCCAAAAAATGATGCACACCGAGGAATTTTGACGTCCGCAGGCTCGGGCGTCAAAGTTTAAATATGGTGCACGGTTTGTGTCAAATGTGCGTCAAAATTTTTGACGCACATTCGGCGCAGACACAGTATAAATATGCCCCTTTGTGTATCTGTACAGTTGGGTTTGCTGGGCTCTCACAAGAGTCCTGCCATCAACCTACTTCATAAAACAATGTGATCTGATTGGTCAAGAGGGCTTTTCCCCTTCAGTGTGAGTGAGGGTCCCATGGGAGCAAGCGCTCTGATTGGCAGGCTGCAACATGAAAATAATTGTTATGGATACCAATACAGGACTCGAGGATTTAGTCTTCTGTCAAGAAAAGGTTTTGTAAAAGGGTCAAGGTAGGGATACCCTGCCCCCCAATCATTGTGAGGGGAACCCAGAGGGACCTCCCTAGGGCCAAAAGTGAAAAGAAAAAGGTTTTGCTGCAATCTGGTTGTACTCTTGTGGGATTGCCCAACAAAACCCCCAAAATTGTGCCTGTACCTTTTTTTCAATGAGCAAATGACCCCTGGGTTGTGTCAGGTCCAGGGGGTTAAACCATATTTCCTTTTTTTTAAATATGGGGAGGGGCATACATGGACGTTACATCCCGGGTCTTACCACGTTTTTATGAAGAGAAGGGGGTCCCACCTTCTCGTGCCACAATGAAGCTTCGGGGACCTCATCCCCGGGCCTATTTTAATAAAATATGGAGAAGGGTCAAAAGCCCCTCCCACAATCCTGCAAGAGGGTGGATGCCTTCCCCAGAGTCCATTTACAAATTAGGGGAAGTGGGCATGTGCAGCCCCCCTGTGCCGTAGATCAGCCTGGGGATCCCTTCCCCTGGGGTCAGTTCTAAGCAGTGTCCTAAAATCCATGCCCCGGGACACTACTGTTTTCTCCTGGGAGGGTGCGGACATATCCTGCCTGCACTCTACCAAGCAGAAAACACATATTATCTCCCACCCAGATGGGAGCAGTGAAAACAGCTGCGCCAGTTCGGCGGGAGCAAAGGAGAATGGTTCTGGCTCCCGCCAGCACCAGAATCGGGGCTGGCTGGGGAGCTGGCTGGGGTTGCAGGGACCCTTGGGCTCCCTCCATGGCCCACACATAAGTTTGGATTATTGGTGCCCAGCATAGGCACTGTAGCACCACTAATAACTTCTGCCCTAAACTAATTTTAACCTGCGTCCCTGCCATGCACAGTGTTGTCATCAATTATGTCATTTCAGATGTTGCAACGATTTTAACAATGATGTCATATAAAATGTCACATGTGATGTAATATGTAAGGTCATAAGCAGTGCATCGCGAGGGCATGAATTATAGCTATTTGAGATAACTACAACTGGTGAATTTCAGTGGTTTTGTTTGTTTAAACTGTAAACGGTAACATTTTCACCTAACTATAATATCCCTTTACCTTTTAGTTTATTTCAGTGACGAAGAAGGTCATTCTATGGGTTGCATTCTCAGCCGCTGGCCTTTCAGTTTGTGAATGTGACTTCTGTGCAAGATGTGTACTAATATTAACCTTGCAATGAATACTGCTACAACTAAAGCGAGGTAGAAAATACTGGAAAGTAATTGCACAGGTGGAGGTAAGGATTTACCACCCAGACACCTAGGGGCATATTTATACTCCGTCTGCGCCGACTGTGCGTCAAAAATGTTGACGCACAATCAGCGCAAATGTTGCCCCTTTGACGCCCGGGCCCGTGGACGACAAAATTCCGCTGTGTGCGGCATTTTTTGGATGCGGCAACCCGCCTTGCGTTAATTATGTGCAAGGTAGGCGTTCCCGTCGAAAAAATGGCTTAAAGGGCCGTGCGCCGTATTTATGCTTTCGGGCAAAAGTGACGCACGGCCGGGAGGCGGAGCCAGAAAATGACGTACAGCCCGATTTGCTTCAAAAATTAACGCCTGGGTCAGGGCAGGCGTTAAAATGGGGTAAACACACCTGTATTTAATCAGAACACACAGAACAAACAGCAGAACAGCAGAGCAGCAACAGGGAGCCATGGAGGTGATACTAATCCAGCGTGCACGCAGACGCAGAGCCCAGCAGCAACAACAGCAGCTACAACAACACCAGCAGGGACCCCAAAGGCAGTGCAGAAGGCAGGAGAGGATATTCCGCCCAAGAACCACCCTTCAGGGCCTCAGGGAACACAACATCATCCAGAGGTACCGGTTGAACTGGCAGGCCATTCAGCAGCTGCTGCGCAACATTGAACCGCAGTTGGCCCCCACTTTGGTGACACCTGCACCATCCCAACAGAAACAAAGCTGCTTGCCGTTCTTCATATGCTGGCAAGTGGCTCTTTCCAAACAACTGGTGCCCTGATTGGCGGAATATCACAACCATCTTTCTCCGCCTTTTTGCCCAAAGTACTGGATGCCATCATTCGACTGATACCCCGCCACATCTGCTTCCCTAACACACTGCAGAAGCAGCAGGAAACAAAACAGGGGTTCTACCTCATCAGTGGCTTCCCACACGTCCTTGGTGCAATCGACTGCAAACGTGTATGCCTTGTGCCACCTGCTGGAACTGAACACCTCTACCGCAACAGGAAGCACACACATTCCATCAACGTGCAGGCCACAGTCGATCACCAGGGATTGATCACCAAAATCGTGGCTAAATATCCTGGGAGTGTACATGACTCATACATCTTCCGTCACTGCACCATCAATGAACACTTCCAGGATGGACGGTATGGCAATGGACTACTTGTTGGTAAGTACAAAAACCTACTTATATACACACTGCACAGCAACCCTCTAGGACACACAACACATACACCACAACAGCAACATGTGAACAGGAACACACTGAGGTCGTGACATCTCTAGCCATGTTTCTTAGGTCACCATTAAACCAGTCACACAACGGAAATTACTGTACAGCCTAATGTTAAGACATCAATGAGTGTGGTTGCCTAAATGTCACCTTGCAAATTGTAAGGGTCCCAATGACCTTTACATTAATCCATTGCATAAGTCTAAAGGTATGGGATGTCCAGGGTACATTGATATGAACGTGTTAACAACACTCTCAATTTTAACTGTGCATGGAACTATCATCCCACCCCCAGTGAAGACACACGGACACCTGTATGACAAGTCACAATGCTAGGGAGGGCACACTGTACTGCAAATCCCAAAACATCAATGAGTGTGGTTGCCTAAATGTCACCTTGCAAATTGTAAGGGTCCCAATGACCTTTACATTAATCCATTGCATAAGTCTAAAGGTATGGGATGTCCAGGGTACATTGATATGAACGTGTTAACAACACTCTCAATTTTAACTGTGCATGGAACTATCATCCCACCCCCAGTGAAGACACACGGACACCTGTATGACAAGTCACAATGCTAGGGAGGGCACACTGTACTGCAAATCCCAAAACATACTGCTGACAAACGTTTAGCAGACAAACACTTGTTCAGCCAAGGAAACAACACAATGCAGATGGTACATCCTACAAGCATAGGATGCCACATTAGTACACAAAAGAGTCACAGACAACACGGGCTTGAAGAGGAGGAAGAGGAGGATGCTGGCCTGCAACAGGAGGGGGAACTACAGAACACGGGCGCTGGTATACACAGGCGGCAACAGATCGTAAATAATTTCTTTTGAATATGATCACCTTCACCACTTTAGTTAACAAATTTAAATAAACACCTATTCTAATCACCATATCATGGTCTGGCTATTCCTTTTTGCACACCTTCATCTCTACTTATCAGAATAAGAGTGTTGCCTCATGGAGCATTGCTGAGATACGAGTAGGACACGGAACATCCCAGAGCTAATGTGATGCCTAACATACAATGGTCACATACACACACTCTTAATGACATATATCATGTACATATCTCCTTTGAAGGCCAATAGCAGAGGACCACAACTATTTCACACATACATGTTGAAATCAAGGTCTAACGCAGCATATGGCACACAACTAAGACACCATCACTCAATAAGGGGAAAACAAGCATCATACATGAGGCAGTCAATGTGCTTTGGCATCAGTAACAGGAATGCCTGACCAGACCCTTGACAGCAGTAAGTCCAACTGCATCCAATCTTTGCAAGGACTATCTGTGACTAGAGTTCTCTAGAAGCAGAACATAGACAGCACAAGTGCCACAAATATGACAAGCATTGCGCACATGACATTCCATGTACATGTCAGCCCATTTCCTAACTCCTGACACACCCATGCACCTGGTCACAACCCACCTGTCAGAAGAGGTCCCTGGAATACTTAAATGTAATTGACATGTGGCATATCCTATGCATGGCAATGTTATTATCCGATATGGATGTTGACATTGGTAATGTGTCCTGCTGATGTTGGGGAATGTGTGTTACATTGGATTGCCCTGATAATCGTATCAGTGTCCTATTTCCTCCTCTGACTGTGCAGGCGTATTTCAGTGACCAGTTACATGTGTCCCCACATCAATGCTGTTGTCTGAGCAGTATGACATTTGGGATGTTGCATTGTTACCCAGGCACAGGATGGACCCTGACATATGCAGCATGGGTGTGTCCTTAGTGCTGTGTAGCTCCTATTGGTGTTTACATTGGCTGATGTTTGCGACAACTATGGGCATTGACATTTGAGAGTACTGTGGCCTTTGTCTTGTTTCTGGGGATTGTTGCAGTTGTCATCCTCACCCCCTAATTTAGGTGTGTATGATCCATGGGGAGGTTACTGCCATTGGCTACTTGAGCTGCACACAGAGCAGAGGTGGTAGTGGCAACTGTTGTCGCAGTTACATTCCAGTTGTCGGTATGGCTAGAGGTTGTTAATAGGGCCCTAGTTAATGTAGGGGGTATGTCGGATGACGTGTGCCGGGATGTCAGGTTGACGTAGTGGCCTTCCCTCCTTGTGTGGCTTTCCCTTTGCTCCATCGTTGGCATGACAGCATGCCCCCATGGGACTGTTGTTGGTGTTGTGAAATGGTGTGCCCCAGGTCTTCTCAGAACGGGCCATGCCCCCCTGCCGTGCCCCTTTACCCATGCCACTCCATGTATTAGATGACTTCCATGCATTTAGTGGTCGGTATCCCCCCCAGCGGTTGTAGATGACATTATTGCATTTTAATTCCCCATGCGACTTACCCTGCATGTGCGTTGTCTCCTGGTAGTCTGCGCTGTCCTGTCCTTGAATCCCTGTGACGATCTCCTCAGGGATGACGGCTGCGACCATCTCCTCCATGTGGTCCAGGGCCTCCTGGTGTGCTGGACTCCCCCCTCCAGTCTGCAGTGCTGCCTTCCTGTTCCTGGCCATCTTTCCTTGGTCCTGCGCTTGCAGTCATGCCAGCGTTTCTTGCACTCAATGACTGTTCTGTGTACTTCAGCCACACTGTTAATCTTGTCGACAATTTGTTGCCATATAGCCTCTCTCCTACTGATTGGCAACTTTGATGTGACAAACAGTTGGTGCTGGTGTTCCGTCACCTCTTTAACCACAATTTCCTGCTCCTCTGCACTAAAGCAACACTTTCTTTTCTTCTTAAAAGTGTCCTGGTTCTTGTGTGGGACATCCTGGCTGGTTCCTGGTTTGCTGTCATCTTCCTGGGGTCTGCAGTGGCATCTGGGATCCATTTTGGCTCTCCTCTGGTGAAATGGCTGTGTTCGCTGTTTTTTTTATGCTATTGCGTAAAAAAAAACTGCGCATATCCGGTTTGTGGTGTCATAAATCAACCCACAGTCATTTCCGCCGCGTTAACGTCGTTTTCCTTTACGACTTGATGCCGCGGTGTGCGTAAAAAATAATGACTCCCATCTGTTGTTTGCGCCGCCGTGCGTCAAAGTATAAATATGACGCCCGCACGGCGCACCAAAATGGCATTAGCCGGCGGTAATATTTTTGACGCAAAACTGCGCCGGCGCAGTTTTGCGTCAAAAAGTATAAATATGGGCCCTACAGTCCAACTCACTCTTCTACATTGCACCCAAAACCTGGAAAAGCCTCCCTCTACACATCAGGGCTTCTTCTTTGTTTCTTGAATTCCGCAAGAAGCTGAAGACCTGGCTGTTCAACGAATTCTTCGAGGTTGACTCACTCATTACAGCCTTAGGCCCATGTTTATACCCGGTTTGCGCTGAATTAGCCTAATTTCTTTTACGCTAATTCAGCACAAACCTAATTCCATATTTATACTTTGGCACTAGACACGTCTAGCGCCAAAGTTATGGTGTTAACGTTGTTTTCTGGAGGGGAAAAACTACCTTGCGTCAATGATATGCAAGGTAGGCGTTCCCATCCAGAAAAGGAAGATATGGCGCCATATTTATCTCCCCGTTCTAAAATCCAGCACGGGGGGATGGGGGCCTTAAATAATGACGCTAAGCTTGCCATTATTTAATGTCTGGGTATGGGCAGACGTAAGAGGACCTGGAGGCATATTTCCATGGTTGGAGACCATGGAAATTGCCCACAGGTACCCTTCCCTGGCCCCAGGGATACCCCCACCCACACCAGGAGGACAACTAAGGATGGGGGACCCATCCCAGGTAAGTCTGGGTGAGTATTTTGTTTCGCCAAACACCGCTCGGGGGCACTGACTTGGGGCCCCCTGCACGGTGCTTGCCCCGGTGGCCATGCCCAGGGGACATTCGTCCCCTAGGCATGGCCATTGTGGTGGTGTGCATGGCTCCATTCTTTACTAAGACAGGAGCCATGTCCATGGGGATTGTGCGCTAGAAAATGGCGCAACACTGCTTAGAGGCAATTTTTTTTATCTCTAAGCAGTGTAGCGCCATAATTTGGCGCACAAGCCCCGGTTCCCCCTACACCTCCCCAGCCCTGTTAGCGTCCTTTCCAATGACGCTAACAGGGCATTACCGCCGGCTAGCGCCATTCCATAAATATGGCGCCCGACCGGTGCCTTGGAATGTCGCTAGCCGGCGCTATACTTTTTCACCTGATTTTAAATCTGCACCCAAGTCCCATGACTAAACGCCTGCTCCAACACCAGGTAATAAGAAGAGCTATACAAATCTAAATAACATAACCATTCTTAACTGCACAGCTATATACCTTGAATACATATATGTATATAACTTCAAGGTACGTAGATGTGGAGTTAAAATAGGTGCATATATGTGGATTTATGTACAGAAAAAGTATAGAAACTTATACCCTTTAATATTTTGTCCTTGGATATTGTTGTAACAATATTCTGTCCCGTCGATATTTGGGATTCAATATTCCCAACCTACACTGCATGTATACAACCAGTGTAACACTGATGAGTTATCACAGCAAATATTTGCACCTTAAATGTTCAGCAGGACTGATGTGTATTTAAAATGTGTGTGAATCGTGATGCTTTTGCACATGCTCAAATGTAATTGGGTACATTAAAACATTTAGGGGAAGATTAATGGAAGGTGGCGCTGAACAAGTGCAGCGCCACTTTTCCTGCGCCCCGGAGCACTGGCCTACCACCACCATGTGTGTGGTGTATTTCAAATATGGAGCACCATGGCGCAGGGTAGGGGGCAATAGCGCCATTTCTCATGACGCTATCGATATACTCTGCAGGAGTAGCGCCAAAATATTGGCACTACTCCTGCAGAGTACATAGGGCCCCATTCTAAAGAATGGAAGCCCCCTTTTAATGCCTGCTCACGAGCAGGCAATAAAAGTGCCGTTCAAAATGGCGCAAGGAAATCTATAAATTTCCTTACACCATTTTTCCGGCTCCCTTAACAGGGGAATGCCCCCTATGCATACATTATGCCTGGCACGGGGATTTCGGCCTCGTTGGGCCACATCAACGTAAAAAATAATGGCATTAATGTGACGCAAGGTGGCGCTAAGGCAATATAAATATGCCCCTTACAGCTATGGTTTACACTTGCAACTTGCATTTTGATAGTGTACCTATTGGGCAGCACTCATACAAAGTAATAGGAATGTATGCAAAAAAGTTGTGCTGGCAAGTTTAAACAAACGCAGCCAATTCAATTGTACACATAGGTGCTAAACACCAATTGATGTGATTTGGAACAAAAATATGCACAATGGTGGGCACCGTGATTTTGCTGGTGTGTACCTTTTCACGACACAAATTATGGTGTTCTGGCACCGTGGCACAACATGACAATACTAGACAGGGAGCCTCAGGTGGCATATGTGGCAAAACTCTGCTTAGTTGGAACTACTTCTTCCACAATATTTTGTGTGTTTGATCTTTGCCAGTATTCAGAGAAGCACACTTTCGTGGTACACTACAGAGGCGTATTATTACACTGACTTCTAGCATTCATTGGGCATTATTTCTACTGGGTACACTTAACAATTTCTCACGTGATTTTTCTATCACACTATCTATTTTGGATGTTACTTCTGCTGTGGCTCAGTGTTTGAGAATGAGGTGACATCTGAAAATTTCACAAACTGGGCACAACATTATTCTTATGGGACTAAAGATGAATTCACCATGGACACGTATCGAAACTATGAAGTAAACTATGGGGGCAGATTTATGGAAAGTGACGTTGCACAGAGTGCAGTGCCACTTTCCCTGAGCCCCTTACCACCCCTACCTCCACCATGTGTGCGACATATTTAAAATACAGTGCACCATGGCGCAGGGTAGGGGGCAATAGCGTTATTTCTCATGACGCTATTGATGTACTCTGCAGGAGTAGCGCCAAAATATTGGCGCTGCTCCTGTAGAGTACATAGTGCCCCATTCTAAAGAATGGAAGCTCCCTTTTAACGCCTGCTCTTGAGCAGGTGTTAAAAGTGCCGTAAAAATGGCACAAGGAAATCTCATAGATTTCCTCACGCCATTTTTTCAGCTCCCCTAATAGGGGAAAGACCCCTTTGCATACATTATGCCTGGCGCAGGCATAATGTAGTGCAAAGGGTTACAGGGTGGTGCAATACATGCATTGCGCCACCATTTAAATAAGGCCCAGGGATTTGGGCCTCGTTGGGCCACATTAACATAAAAAATAATGATGTTAATGTGGCGCAAGGTGGTGCTAGGGCATTATAAATATGCCCCTTGATCTGTATTAGACGCGTCTAGCGCCAAAGTCCATGGAGTTAGCGTCATTTTTTAGCGTGGACACCTACTTTGCGTTAATTATATGCAAGGTAGGCGTTCCCGTCTAAAAAATCGACTCCGAGGCATGTGCCTCGGATTTATACTCCCGGGCAAAAATCACGCCCGGGAGTGGGCGGGTCAAAAAAAATTACGTGCGGCCACTTTTGCGCTGTTTTTTAGCGCCTGCAAAAGGCAGGCGTTAAGGGACCTGTGGGCTCTGAAGGAGCCCAGAGGTGCCCTCCCATGCCCCCAGGGACACCCCCTGTCACCCTTGCCACCCCAGGAGGACACCCAAGGCTGGAGGGACCCATCCCAGGGACATTTAGGTAAGTTCAGGTAAGTGTTTTATTTTTTATTTTTTTGTGGCATAGGGGGGCCTGATTTGTGCCCCCCTACATGCCACTATGCCCAATGACCATGCCCAGGGGACAGAAGTCCCCTGGGCATGGCCATTGGGCAAGGGGGCATGACTCCTGTCTTTGCTAAGACAGGAGTCATTTCTATGGGGGTTGGGAGTGAAAACAAAAATGGCGCAAATCGGGTTGAGGTGAAAAAATTGCCTCAACCTGACTTGCCCCATTTCTTGACGCCCAAGCCCCATATCCCCCTACGCCGGCGCTGCCTGGTGTACGTCGTTTTTTTTAACGCACACCAGACGGCGCTGGCGGCTAACGTCATTCAATAAATACGGCGCCCGCATGGCACTTCAGAATGGCGTTAGCCGGCGCTAATTTTTTTGACGCAAAACTGCGTTGGCACAGTTTTGCGTCAAAAAGTATAAATATGGGCCTTAATGTACAACAGTGTTATGCACACTGTTATCAATTCTCAAATGGGTTGCAAAAACCTACCTCATCAAGGGACAGATATACAATGCTTTCTCCTGGTCGCAAACGGCAGGCCGCAGAATCAGGCCGTTTGCAACCAGAAAAAAGCATTTCTGGATGTACAGTCCCTATTTTGCAATTCAGTAATCCATTACCGAATCACAAAATGTTTTTGCGAGTCGTATTTAGGAAGGGGCGTGCCAAGGGTGTCCCTTCATAATAGCGAGTCACATGGCCATGTAAGATTGTTTTGCGACCGTGAATGCGGTCACAAAACAATTGCAGTTACCACCAACTTCAAGTTGGTAGTAACCCATTCGTAAATGGAAAGGGGTCCCCACAGGGCCCCTTACCCTTTGTGAATGGAAGCAAAAATATTTCTTCAGCGCAGGGAGTGGTGCCATGGACCACTGCCTACTCAGTAAAAATGAAAAGAAAACTTTTCATTTCTTTGTTTGAAATGCATCTCGTTTTCCTTTAAGGACTGTACAGTTCAGTTTTATAGTCTATTTTAATTTAGTAAGTTTGTTTTAAAGGATAAAGATGTTACAACCCCTCGAAATGAAATCTTTTTCTCATTTGCTAGAACCTTAGAAATGGCTAAAGAAGTGTTTAGACCCTATCTAAAGAGGTAGTTCCAGTCAGACGTGTATTTTTCAATTAGTCTATGTATTTTGTTAATCATTTTTCCAGGTAACTTATGCTGTGTTATTTATTACAGCTCGAGATTAGATATATTTATAAACCTGTCCCTGCACGTAGCTCACTATCATGCACCTTTCAGAAGTTTATCTTGCTGGGTAATGTGACAATTTTTGGCTTTGCAAGGACAGGGGAGTCTGAGAATAAATTGTTGCACAGTCAACGGGGACTGTCCTTGCTCAAGGCACAGTGAAACACCTGTGTGAGTTCACACCTGTGGAGCTAGTTTCCATTCCCCGGGCTGCTAGATAAGGGTAATATATAAGATGCCACAGGGCGGAAGCCTCGTCCACTTTGAACCATTCTGCAGAGATGCTGAAACTTCTGGTCACTGTTCTGCTGGTGGCGGGCGGTAAGCAATAAACTGGCACCCTCTCTATGTGTCCTGTCTTCCTTCAGTAACATCATTTAAGTTCTCAACTTTGCTGCTCTTCCGAACCATTCAATCTACAGCAATGCCATGCGGATGCGCGGTCAATGTTTCACAGCGGCAGGGGCAGCCATTTTACCTCAGCCATCCCATTTAACAATACATCACTTGTAAATATTTGCTGCTCAACGGTGGTCCGCAAGGGCTTGACCCACGCCAGATCTTTAGGATATCTGCATAAGTAATAATTGACAAAGTCTGTCTATCTGAAAAGTCTGGTGTTGCTCGAGCCCTATCGGACAGACACTTGACACACCTGGTGTAACTGGAAGTCTATGGGTATCCAAATGTAGCTAAAGGGCGTGACCTGTCAATATGATGATTTAGTTGATTGGCATTGGCTTGCTGTGGAAAATACACAGGTAGACTTGGAGTGAAAATGGCACAGACCCGCAATATTATTCCTTGTTAGAGAAAAGTGGGGTGTGCAGAATAGATTACTAGCATCTTCCAATAGGAATGTCCGCTAATCTGCACCTTGCACTGCAGGGTGCTTAAAAAATTGTGCTGACTTTGCACATGCGTGTAGTTATTTTATGGCACCCCTCTGAATATATATACAATGATATGAATCTGGCACATGACGCCTCAAAATTCCGGATTCCTCATCAGGCTAACTTCAGAGTGGCTTTCACATGCTAATGTGCGTCACTTCATGCCTGGAATCCAATATTATGTGGCACTATATGGTAAATCTGACGGTGGTCTTTTTACGGTAATGGCATGCAGTTGCAACAGTGAATATCAGAATTATTTCCTTAAGTGAAGAGCAGTGGTATATTTTACTGCTGACTTTTTATTGCAATGCTTTGCATTTAGGACAAGCAAGCCCTATATGCAGTACCCAAAGAAATGCCTTGCTGTAAATGTGCCAAGCAAAAAATGCATTAGAGCATCCTAAGGTTTAGCCCAGTGTGAACTTATGAGCCTATTCCAATTTATCCAGATCTGAATGAAGGATTAATTGCTCACCCGGATTTTTTCTCATTCTGATCTGTTTTCTCCCTGCTAATATTTTCCCAAGTGTTACCTGGCTATATGTGAATGGTCAAAATCTTGTATGTATGAAATTGGACACCACTTGGAAAATGTGATTTCATACAACAGTGTTCCTGTCCAAACCGGATGCTCCGGTAGCACTCAAAATTAAATCGATCGATCAATCAACCAGGAATTTGTAAAGCGCACTATTCACCCGCAAGGGTCTCAAGGCACTGAGGTGGGGGGGGGGGAGTGCTGCTACTGCTCGAACAGACAGGTCTTGAGAAGTCTCCTGAAGTTAAGGAGGTCTTAGGTCTGGCGCAGGTGGGTGGGAAGAGTGTTCCACGCCTTGGCGGCGAGGTGCAAGAATGATCTGCCACCGATCTTAGTTGTGCGGACGTGTGGGACGGTTGTGAGGGCGAGGTCAGTGGAGCAGAGTTGCCGGATTGGGGTGTAGAAGGAGAGCCTGAGGGTGAGGCATTCTGGTCCGGTGTTGTGCAGAGCTTTGTGAGCATAGATGAGGAGTTTGAAGGTGATTCTCTTGTTGAACGGGAGCCAGTGCAGGTCTCTCAAATGGCCTGTGATGTGGCAGTGGCGGGGGATGTCCATGATGAGGCATGCGGAGGCGTTCTGGATGTGTTGCAGCCTCTTCTGGAGTTTGCCCGTGGTTCCTGCGTAGAGGGCATTGTCGTAGTCCAGTTTGCTTCTTACGAGGGCTTGGGTGACTGTTCGTCTGGTTTCAGTGGGGATCCATTGTAGATCTTTTGGACCATGCAGAGGGTGTTAAAGCAGGGAGAGGAGATGGCGTTGACTTGCTGGGTCATGGATAATGAGGAGTCCAAGATGAATCCTAGGTTGCGTGTGTAGTCGGTGGGAGTCAGAGCGGCTCCGAGAGAAGTCATCCTATGGGGAGTGGGTGGAGCCGAAGATGAGCACTTCTGTCTTGTTGGAATTGAGTTTGAGGCAGCTGTTCTTCATCCATTCAGTGATGGCCTTCATTCCTTCATGGAGGTTGGTCTTGGTGGAGTACTTGGTGGGGGAGAGGATCAGCTGGGTGTCATCGGCGTATGAGATGATGTTGAGGTTGTGGGATCAGGTGATGTTAGCAAGTGGAGCCATGTAGATGTTGAAGAGGGTCGGGCTGAGGGATGAACCCTGGGGTACGCCACACATGATTTTGGTGGCTTCTGAGTGGAATGGAGGTAGGCGGACTCTGCCGGTGAGAAAGGAGATGACCCAGTCCAGGGCTCTGTCGTGGATTCCTGCATGCTGAGGCGTGAGCGTGGGGTGGGGTGGCAGACGGTGTCGAATGCGTCCGAGAGGTCTAGTCGGAAAATGTCACTTCAAACCTAAAATCAAAGCATTAGGAGCACACAGGTCATAATAGCCGCTGGGCGGAGGCTGATTAAATTACCTATAGTATGGAGGAAACTATGGAGGTTTTATCTAATTTAAAGGAGAGGTAAATCACCGGGGCTTGATGAAATCCTGGTAGATTTTTATGCCTCTGAACCAGAGGGCTGGTGTTACATTTTGAACCAAACATTCAATGCCATCCACAGAGGGCAGATATACCCAACTCATGGTTGGGTGCTGAATTAGTGCCTATCTATAAGAATGGGGACAGGGGAGACCCAGTAAATTACCGGCCAGTCAGCATGAGCAAGTGTTGTCTCCACTACAAGCAGGCTTTAGTGCCAACACAAGTACTCTGTAAACCATTTTGTTGCTTCTTTTTAATAATGTGGGAATAAGCTCATATATATGTAGTATTCGTAGACCTGCGGGCAGCGTACAATCTTATCCCCAGGGCTAAACTGTGTGCGAAACTTGAGAATATGGGTATTCTGCCTAGCATTTTACATATTTTAATGAGGCTTCATAACAACAATTGTCCTCAGGTGAGGTGGGGGAAGAATGGTTAACTGACCAAATGTATCGAGGTGAACAGAGGAGTTCGTTAGGGGTGTGTATAAGCCCCAACTCTGTTCACACTATGGCCCAAATTTAAGTTGGCCTAGCGCCTCCTTGCGCCACATTAGTGTCAGTTTTTATGACTCTAATGTGGCTCAACGAGGCCAAATGTGCCATGCCAGATTTACAAAGTGGTGCAATGCATGCATTGTGCCACATTGAAACCCCTTGCACCATTTTATGCATGTGCCAAGCATAATGTATGCAAGGGGGGCATTCCCCCATTAGGGGGAACGCAAAAATGATGCAGTGGAATCTATGAGATTCTACTGCGCCACTTGTAGTGGCTATTTTTAAATCCTGCACAGAGCGGGCGTTAAAAGAGGGCACACCATTATTTATAATGGGCCCTTGTGTACCTTGCAGGATTAGCACTAACATTTTTGGTGCTAATCGTGCAATGTACTACAATAGCATCAAAAACCCCTTACCCGCGCCATGGTGTGCCGTATGTTTAATATGACGCACACATGGTGGCGTTGAGGGGGCGCTGATGGGCGTCAGAAAAGTGGTACTGAAAATGATGATGTGCCACTTTTCTTAAATTTAGGCCAGTATATCAATGGGCTAACACATACATTGGCTAACTGCAATGGAGATCCCCCAAAGTTATCAAACCATGCAATCCCTTCCTTGCTTTTTGCAGACAACACCTTATTAGTGTCGAGGACTCCAATGGGTCTACAAAGTTTACTCAACCAGTTCTTGTCCTCATGTGTAAAGTATGGGTCGAAAATTTATATTTCGAAAACGAAATTCATTACATTTAACCCACACGAAAAATGTAACAGTAGGATCGAGATAGATAGTAAAATGTCAGAGCAAGTTAATAATTTTGATTATTTAGGGGTTAGGCTTGCAAACACACTTTAAAGGCCCCCCCTGCTAGCCAAAAGCCAACTTACCTTGCAGCACGTGGGTTTTTCAATTGCCAAGAGGTTGAAAGTATCAATCTACAGACCACTTACACCACCACTAGACATTTACAGGGAGAAGGGAGTAGGAGCTGCCCCCTATGGAGCAGAAATATGGGGGTTCTGAAAGGTGGGAGTCCTGGAAACGGTGGAAAACATTTATATAAGATCTACCCTTGTCCTGCCTTGCAACTCACTGCTTAATCCACTTCACTTGGATAGCAGCCTAAAAAACATAGCATATGTGACAGCATGTAGGCCATTGGCATACTGGATAAGAATTTGGAGTAATGGAGTTAACTCCATGAGAACGGGTTGCGTAGCAATACTGAAGGATCACTTACAGGGAGGTTCCTAGACTTTAAGGACACCATGCAGAAGGAAGCCTTTTTGGACCGTATTGAACAGCTACAAGCAAAATCACTTTTTTTAGAATTTAGATAGGGCATCCTACGGATAAATAAATATTGCAACAGGTTGAACGGCTCCTAAATCTAACCTATCTGGCCCACCTTTTTAGCTACTGTTGAAACAGAGGAGCACTTTTTGTTTTTTTTGTCCCTCTTTCTCTTCTCCTAGAAAGACCTGGTTGAATCCTTTGTACTGAACCTTAGGTAAAAATCATCTTAAGACATTGAGGGCCATATTTATACTTTTTGACGCAAAACTGCGCTAACGCAGTTTAGCGTCAAAAAATTTAGCGCCGTCTAACGCCATTCTGAAGCGCCATGCGGGCGCCGTATTTATTGAATGGCGTTAGCCGGCGCTACCAGACCGGCGCTGCCTGGTGTGCGTGGAAAAAAACCACGTACACCAGACAGCGCCGGCGTAGGGGGAAAATGGCGTATGGGCGTCTTAAAATGGGGCAAGTCAGGTTGCGTCGAAAAAATCGTCTTAACCCGACTTGCGCCATTTTTTAATGACGCCCATCCCCCATCAACATGACTCCTATCATTGTAAAGATAGGAGTCATGCCCCCTTGCCCAATGGCCATGCCCAGGGGACTTCTGTCCCCTGGGCATGGTCATTGGGCATAGTGGCATGTAGGGGGGCACAAATCAGGCCCCCCTATGCCACAAAAAAAAAAAAAAATACTTACCTGAACTTACCTTAATGTCCATGGGATGGGTCCCTCCGTCCTTGGGTGTCCTCCTGGGGTGGGCAAGGGTGGCAGGGGGGGTCCCTGGGGGCAGGGGAGGGCACTCTGGGCTCATTTTGAGCCCACTTGTCCCTTAACGCCATCCCTGACCCAGGCGTTAAAAAGCGGCGCAAATGCGCCGTTTTTGGCCACGCCCACTCCCGGGCGTCATTTTTGCCCGGGAGTATAAATACCACGTAAAGGCCTGGGAGTCATTTTTTAAGACGGGAACGCCTCCCTTGCATATCATTAACGCAAGGAAGGGGTTCACGCTAAAAAATGACGCACACTCCGGGCACTTTGGCGCCCGAAGCGTCTAACGCCATAGTATAAATATGGCGTTAGTTGGCGTTAGTTTAGCGTCGAATTTGCGTCGAAAAAAACGACGCAAATTCGGCGCAACCAGAGTATAAATACGGCCCTGAGGATCCTCAGAAGAGATACTGCTGAGTGGTTAGTGTTTGCATTATCTCGATTCCTATTGTATACTTGGAGGCTAAGGAGCAAGGTGTTAAAATAGGATGCCATCTGATGTGCTGGCTCTAATGTGATGTGTCTGGTGCCAACTTGTTTTTTATGTCTTGGGATAATATTTGATTGCAAATGCACTTTACAGCTGCCGACAAAGCCTATAAGCAGAGATGTTAAGCAATTTGCTGCCCTGTAAATAATCTATGTAGTGTGGAAGACGCAATGTGGTACTGCAAGTTGTATATATATTTGGCTGATGGCATTGAGAGTATACGATATAGAGATGAACTGACACTTGAAAAAATTCAGCTGTTTTAAACTTTTACTTTTTATTATTTATTATGTGAGTTTAATGTCTTCATGATCGTTAATATTTTGTATTCTGTAACGTGTTTCTTCTATGGTTTTTACAACCGAAGAAAGAATACCCCTACTGCTACTGCTACTATTTTGGTTTGTTCAGGAGCTAGAGTATCTGGGTGAAAAATCCTGGATATAGGGATTTACAGGCTGGTAACTCCTTAGGGTTCTATTAGGTACTATTGTAAATTTGATAAACCAAAGTGTGATGTAGTTAAGATATGGGTTGCCGCAGTTCTGGCACCTATAATTGCATTATATGACTAGTAGGGTGGACGCAAAAGGAAGCTATAAACCTACAGTGCATCCTCCATAACTTGTATAACAACACACAAAACATATTGCGGTCCTCTAATAAACCTGTTATAGACCTGTAAGTTTGCCTTGTCTAACACACTACAACCCAGATTTATACTCTGTTTGCGCCGAATTTGCGTCATTTTTTTACGCAAATTTGGTGCAAACCTAACTCCATTATACTTTTGCGCTAGACCCATCTAGTGCCAAAGTTATGGAGTTAAAGTCAATTTTTGCTTGCGGGAAACTACCTTGCGTCAATGAGATGCAAGGTAGGTGTTCCCGTGCAAAAAATGACGATATGGCCTTAACACCATATCAATCCCCCGTGTTAAAATCAAGCACAGGGGGAAGAGGGCCTTAAATAATGTCACTACGCTTGCTTAGCGCCATTATTTAATGCCTGGGTCAGGGCAGACGTTAGGGGACCGGTGGGCCTATTTCCATGGTCAGAGACCATGGATGGGCCCACAGGTGCCCTTCCCTAGCCCCAGGGACACCCCCACCCACACCAGAGGGATGGCAGTGGATGGGGTGACCCTATCCCAGGTCAGACTGGAAAGTTCAGGTGAGTATTTCAATTTTTTTCAAAGTGTCATAGGGGGGCCTAACTTGTGCCCCCCTACATGGCACTGGGCCCAATGGCCATGCCCAGGGCGCATATGTGCCCTGGGCATGGCCACTGGGGGTGGTGGGCATGACTCCTGTCTTTACTAACGCAGGAGTCATGACCATGGGGGTTGTGCGTTAGAGGCATTTTTAGGCCTCTTACCAGACTAGTGTCATCCTTTGACGCACAACCTCCTGTTCCCGTTATGCCTTCCCCACCTGGCTAGTGTTCTTTTTCATGACGCTAGCCAGGCCTTACCGCTGGCTACCGTCATACCATAAATATCATGCCCGGCCGATGTCTTGGGATGGCGCTAGCGGGCAGTATACTTTTTCACACAAAACTGAGTTAGTGCAGTTTTGCGTGAAAAAGTATAAATCAGGGCCTACATTCTACATAAAGAAGTATTTGTGCAAGCTCTTGCTTTAGGATTAAAATTGATACTCATCAAAGGGTCTGCTGATCACCTGGACATAAGTCCTGGGGTGCTTACCATATTCCCTTTTGGTAGGGTCAGTGGTATAGGCGTCCTAACACTTGGGAAATAGTACACCTCCTGGTGTCACAATGGGAGACAGCTGAGAGCTCCAAGACCTCAATGAGCAGGCAGCTATTGTACAAGCAACTTGGGAGGCTAGAAGGTCCCTGGGCAGTGAAGAGCCCTCATCAGCCTTTTATTCCCATTCACCCTCTCCCTTTGACTTGACTTCAGCCTTCACACCCTCCATCAGACATATGCGTACAAGTGAAATGCTTTTTGTGTGCTGGAAAACATGGAAGGTGAAATGATTGGAGCTAACGTTAAGGGAGGCAAAGTGCAACTTGCAGGAGAGCATTTCAAAGTTTGTTTTTGGGCCTGTCTTCATTCTTATCCCTACACTTCTCTTCCTAATTCCTGCCAAACACCCTGGAGCAGATGTACTAAATTATAGGTCAATGCAGCAGGGCAATCAAAGTTGCAGAGCACAATTTGCGTCAAGGAAAGTCACCTTATTTGCGTTTGAAAGTAAAAACCATTCTAGACTTTGCTCCACTTTGTGCCACTTGCATGACTTTGCAGCAGTGCAAAGTCTTATCAGATCTGGTCCCCATGTGCCATAGACCTCAGTGCAGCTGCATCAAAATGGACTATAATTACACACGGTCATCATTACATCCAGCATTTACCACCTTAAGGTTGTTCCCACAAAGGAGAGATGTTCTTTGACACTCAGATTCCTCATATTCGCGAAATGCATTTTTCACGGGTTTTAAGACCATATTCATTCAAAGGCCAAACCACCTCTTGTACAGACCGAACACCCCCTTATTATATTTGTGTTCCTGATCGCTGATAGTTTGCATCCAGGATAAACCAAAGTGACTGTGAATTGGCAGTCGTGTTAGTTACTTCCTCCACTTCAGCACAAGTTTCTTGCATTCAGTTGCAACCACAGAGCAGCAGAAGATGAGCCCCTCCACAGCTTTTTCCTATTCCCCAGACTCTGCTTGTAGGTCGATCTTTTGAGGGTTACCTCATCCCACCTAACAGGCTGCCTTAAGCCTTTTGCTTGTTTAGGACTATCTTTACAGTTATTCTGACTGTTCCTGAGCCTGATATGCATGACAAAAGATTTGTTTTGGTCAATCACTTATGATTGTCTTTAGACCACTCATTCATACAGCGATGCTTCAGTGTCCCAGGGACTACCTTTAATTCCGAGAACAGCTTTACATGTGATCCTGTCTTTCCTCCAATGCAGGACACCACAGGTAGCCGTGGGTTTGTAGGGTTGCCATGAGGGCTCATCTCCTTTTGGCATGCCACAAAGATTAATTCTGTTGTTCGATGGGTGCTAGAGCCTTCTTAGGGGATTTTATACAAAGACATCATTACCAGGGGTGTAATGAAAGCCCTTTCGAACCCTTCAGTGTAGGGGGGCCCAACCCTCTAGGGGGCCCCCAACCCTTCAACGGGGGTCCATGTAGCCCAAAGGTAATGCATATCTGTGAAATATGGGAGACTCAGGGGCTCTTCAACACTTTCTGCAGGGGCTGCGTCATTTTGAGATTTTGAGTTACACCACCGATCAGTACGCTAATGCTACACACAATAAAGGGTTGCATTGAGACTTGGGTGGTAATGTAAAACCTTCCTATTTCTTGGTCAAGAGATAAATTTGGGGAAGAATCCACCTATTGAAATTTCCTTCAATATAGTGTTCCACAAATGAAGGAAATTGCAATGTTAAATTTGCCCCTGAAATGGCACTTTCTCGAGAAACAAGAGAAAGTTCCATTACTCCTCATTTCGCCAGCCTCAGGATGATGGACCATTTTGTTATATGGTTTCACATCAAAATTAATCGGTGGATGCAGTAGAATGCCCATGCACCACCCACGGAATGCCTACCTGGTGCAAAGTAATGCAAGACAGTTCAATACACTGTGGATTGTTACTCCTTTTTTTTTTTTACAGAGCAATACAAATAGCCAACTGTGTTGCTTTGTAAATACTACAAAGGATTTTGCATTGGGTCTGCGTCAAAAAAGTTTTGCAAACCCGAAGTACCCGAAGTAAAATCTTTGAAAATCTTAGCCTATATTTCTAAGCCTACAGAACCACCTGAGACTAAACCAGAGTGGCCTTGAGAGCCCCACAGACTAACAAGAATAATGGAGCTTATTTACAAGCGGTCTGAACTGCCCATGCGTCACTTTATGCGATGCACGGGTGGTGCAGGCCCATAACTACAATGCCACGCAAAGCCACTTTGTGTGGCTTTTCATGTCCCTGTAGATAAGGAGCAATGCTATGCAGTACAAATCACTGTGTTGCCTTACTTTTCATCAAAGAGGTGTTCCATTGGTGTTCCCACACAACATCCATGGATTTTGACGCAGTCCCAGATTTACAAGATTTTTTTAACCTGGGAATGCGTCAAAAGCGTATGCCTCCCCAGCGTAGACGTAAGGGAGGCGCAACGAGGAGAATCCTTATTTCTCCTTGTTTTTCTTTCTCTTTCTATGTGTGCTTCATTCTGCAGCACACATAGTAAGAGTAAATTGTCTTCAGTGATTGTTTTTGTGCAGGAAGGTGTCCCTTCCTGCACAGAAATTATTATTACTAAAACACAGATGCCATGGTGCAAGGGTGCCTGCGTTGGTGCATGGCAGCCAATTGTGCACCATTGCAGAGGTAAAGGATAGGAATGTGCCTTATCTTATAGATACAGTGCATTCCTGCCCTTTTCTTTTGACGCTGGGCAGCACAGCAAGAAGGCTTGGGGCGCTGCCCTCTGCCAAAACCTTGTAAATCAGGCCCAATGAATTTGAATACTGGGCATCAGAGTGTAACCTTAGTCAAACCTGGGCCTTTATCACTTCAGTGTGATCATGGATCTGCAGCAGCTCTTGTCGACTCAGGACCTTGTATCATATGTTCCCCACATCGCTTCCACCTGGCCTGTTGCAGATACTCCAGTTAGTGCAGAACAAAGCTATTTAGAGAATGAAGCCCGTCTTGCTTTTAGAACAAGCCTTCAAAACACTGATGGACAATGATTTCCTGAGAGCCTCTCCATTGATTTCAAGCTGATCTCAGGGATCAGACAAAAAAATTGCATAGAATTGGACTTTAATATCAATGGTCCATTTGATCCTTCCTCAGGTGACTGGTGCTGCATCTAGTACCGTGCCTTGGACTGCTCATCTAACGCTTGACCAGGGAATGTTGTAAGAGCATGAGACTCTAATTCACTGCTTTTCGAGTGACCCATAAACTCTGAAATTCTTGCTTCTTTCATTTAGATCCGTTTTTCCTTTCAGTTTTTGCTGTTTGCCAAAGAGATAATGGGTCTTTTTATTGATCTGTGTATGTATGCACTTGTGTGCAGCACCTGGATGAACTGTTGTGGATGTATGAATATAATACTTAGAAGAATAAAAGAAATACCTACATTGCTTGGCTGAAAACCTTTTCATTGCTTTCTCTTCTTTAGCCTATGGGTGCGGCAGACCCGACTACACACCCAATGTCAGAGTGGTAAATGGCGAAGATGCCAGACCACACAGCTGGCCCTGGCAGGTAAGAGAAGTCCCTTCAGAGATATTGAAATACGTGAAAAGATACTTAAAAGCATTAAAAAGTCTTCATGAAGTCCTCTTTACTTCTTATAGAGACCCATATGTCGTTTGCAGTAGCTCTCCAGACTATAAGTAACAGGGCCAAGATGACAGAGGAGGCCACACCACAGCAGGGCATGACATGATACACAGGATGGGTTACAGGGCAGGGTCCTGCTTCAGCATTGGAAGTAAGTTACAGAGTGTGCACTGCTGAAGAGCATGGGAATAAATCCCACCTCACAGAAAGCCAAGAAGCAGTAACTCAGGGGCCTTCACTCAAATGGTGCCAATTCATGAACCCTCCATCATAGCAGAGAGAAGACTGTTGGGCCCAATGAGTCACGTGGGAATCCCGATTTGGGTGGCAAGAAAGCTTGCAACTGAAATCTGGATTTTGAGATTTCCTGTGTTTTTTTCTCTGTCCTGTTGGCTACTTAGACATATCATTGCTTGATCAAAACCCAAAGTGATCTTTCCACCTGGTGGCCTAGTGATTCAGGGCATTGAAGACAAAGGACAAACTCTGGCGACAGAGAGTGGACGAAGGTGATGAAGTCTAGGTTTACTGAGTGAATATGATAAAATGGAGAGGAGATGAGGCTCCAGAGACTGTAGAGTCGAGAGAGGGAGAGAGAGAGAAGTGAAAAAGGAAGGGGCAGAGGAGAAGGGACGCTTACATAGAAATCAAATATACATCATATTTTTCTCTTTTTCTGATAGGTCTCTCTTCAGTACCTGAGTGGAGGTGCATACTACCACACCTGCGGAGGGTCCCTCATTGCCCCCAACTGGGTCATGACAGCTGCGCACTGCATCTCGTACGTTGTGAAAATTTTATGGAGGATTATATGGAATGGCTGGAAGCAAGGGCAGGTTGTTGGGGAACTCAGGAAGACAGATTATATTTGTGTGGTTTTAGACAATGGCTGTAACGTATTTGTTATGTCATTTTTCCTGTGGTTGCGCCTTCAGAGGGTTCAGTAGAGAAGTTGAAATTAACCAGTATCCAGGACCTGATGCTAGTGACACATAGATATGATTCCAAGATGTGCGAAATAGGATGGGGTATTTACCATACCCAATAAATAACTTGACCCTGTGGTGAGGTAATTAAAGGCTGAAGTGAATACATCAAATACTCAGTTACCAACTTGGAAATGAGGCATAATGCAGAGATGGTATTCAACAGATCGAGTTCAACATGTTTAGCCTTTTTTCGGGGCCTTTTTACCCTGATCAAAGGAAAGTAAGGAGGTTCCAGTATCACTCTCAGCCCTATGCACCCAGATAAACGCCACATTAAGGTGATTAAACAAGCAAGATGCCTAGTATCCTACTGTTATGTTCTACCTCCAAGGTGCATTTCACTTTAACCAAGAAGAAGTATAACTGATGCTACAGGTTTAATTTTATGACAACTGTTTCTCATTGACTTTGCAAATGATATTCCATCGCATTATTGACACTAAAACGCTGCAAACAGGCATCTTACCGGTTTCTGAAAACTAGAAAATATATGTCTGAGTTTAGACACCTTCATTAACTCTCCTTTGAGTTGAACATGTCACCCAGAATTCTGAGTCTGACTCACAGACAAACAAAAGAAGCTCAACCTAGCTAGCTAAGTAAATAAACACTTTTTCAGACCAAGGGTCTTCTGTATTTGATTAAGGCATGCTGCTTTGTTCCTCAGTATTTTGGAGACTGAGACTAAGGCCCATATTTATACTATTTTAGCGCCACATTTGCATAATTTTTTTACGCAAAGGCGGCACAAACTTGCAAAATACAATTGTATTTTGTAAGTTTGCGCCGTTTTTGTGTCAAAAACAGGCGCAAATGCGGCGCTAAAAAAGTATAAATATGGGCCTAAGATTTTACATATGGGTTGTTGCCATCTGAACTATTGGTTTTGAATACGTAAAACTTATTTGAGTCCTGCTTTAATTCTAATGGGGTTGAATCCTTAGATACTTGCTCCTTGGAAATTATGAGAGTCAAGAATTTACTGTACTCTTTCACCTGGTAATTTTGCCTACTCTAAGATGGCAAAATGTTTGAATGAAATTGTGGAGAAAATGAAAGATGAAGGTGGAATCAGGTGGAGTATTCCCATTTTCGAGGGTTACAGGGTCCCACCTGTATTCCCATGGATTACCCTACAATCCCACACACCTGAACTACTGGTGACCTCAGGGGTGGGAAGTAACTTTGCCTCATGATATAAAACCTGTAGTCATAACGCCTCCTATCAGATCAAACCAAGAGTCCATCAGCTCATGCTGTTATTGACTTTGGTATTTTGAAGTCAACCATTTGTAAGGCAATGTAGTTGTGTTCCAAACAAGATAATCAAGTATTATAGTGTTCTTTGCTAAATAAATGGCTAGAAATGTTTGCAGTTTGTAATTTATTGTTTTTATTTGTATAACTTGTGATCATTTGCAAATTATGATGAATGTAAGATGCGTTGAGTGGCCAGATATTACTCAGTTTTCCATATTATTTTATCTCTAATCAAAAAAAGCAATTTCCTGCCTATGGCCCTTATACTTTCTTTCTTTTCATATTTCCTTTTTTGTCCCTTCCGTATTTCTTTCTCTTTTTTCTTCCATCCTTTACTTTCCCTCCTAATTCCCTTTCTTCCTTCCTTCTTAATTCTTTTTTTTCTTCCTTTGGTACTTCTTTTTTTCCTTCCTTCCTGATTTCCCTCCTTATTTCCTTCTATCTTCCCTTGCTGCCTTGATTCATTTCCTGATCTGCAATCAGAAAGGCACTGGCGAAAAAAGCAAGTATGGCTCTCAGTCCTGCTTTAAATGACATCCACCGAGTTAGCGAATAGTAACATTTACAATTATTACCATTTAATGATGCATCCCCCCACACACCGTTCCAATCTCCAAATTTACTGATAATCAAATGAAGTCCCTACAAAATATAAGTTTTATGTGAGAGAAGAATACAAACTGTAATTGGTGTCTACTAACATTTAAGAAGGATGGCTCTTTTTGAACTTATAATTAACATAATGTTGTGCCTTAACTGGATCTCACAATAGTCTAAAAGAAACAGGTGATTTCCTATAGGCTATCCAATGCAGGAACTTTTAAACAGTGACAGGATGAAAAGGGAAAGATGCAATGTTATCTAAACAACCAATTTTCCAATGTACTTCTTTAAAGAAACCTATCAAGGATGGGACATTTTTAGCAGATGGTTGCAATAGCCAAAATGTGGTAGCAGATCATACATAGGAGACCTACTTTATTGAATGGAAGTAAACTGAAGAAATCAACACGGAGGTGGCAGGAGCTAGGAATGTCAAGCCGATAGATAAAAAAAAAGGACATTTCTTAGAAGGGCCAATAAGTGCTGGAAATGTTAGAACCATACTTCACTCTGGTTTCAAATCTTTTCTATGTATAGCAATTAAAACCTCTTACAAAATAGCATGCAAAACAAGATTGAGTACCAAGAATATCATATGAATGCCAGGAGAAAAATCTAATACATTCTCAAACAGTGACTATTGATTTGAACCCATATATTTCAGAAAATGTATAGATGAGGATTGTAAAATGAAACAGTAATTTGAAAACTATGCCTCCAAATTGTGTTTGTTACTCACTACACCCCAGGATTTCTGTCAATTGTTTTAATAGGTGCTGGGAACTCAAAATATCAATGTTGTGTGCAAGTTGTATCCTAGATGGTAAAGCCCAATCAGTTGTTGCCCTGATGGCATTGAAACTGTAATACATTAATCCATTAATTTGAGATTTGGTGATAAAAATATGAAAATGTAATCTACCTGTTGCCAGTAAATTTAGGTAAGCCAATCTAGATAAGCCAAAAAAAATAAGCCAGCCCCACAGGTAAATTTATTTAAAATCACAGTAAAGGTCAACAGAATATGCCTTGTTCCTTCTTATTCCTTTAATCTGTCGGTACCATTTGAATTGGAATATAATCTGCAATGAATCATTTTTTCATGGTGAAGAAATAATTTGATCAATTATTTGTCACATGAGAAAAGATGGGAAACAAGAAGAAACACTTTTCTTATGTCTGAAATCATATTAAAATAACTATTGAGAATCCAAACTTAAATCTCAAGACGTGAGCAGATTGTTTTGGCAAGTGGTGCTCTGACAGCCAGGGTAAAAACACGCAACAGACTTTGACTTGGCTTTGTTGGATTTGGTACCATAAAGGTCTAATGATTCCAAAGGGCCACCTAGAAAACGATCACTAATGAGTGAAACTCAACAGATCATTGCAAGAAGGTCAATGTATACACTTGATTACATAGGTGATAAAATGTAGTTCAAAGAACTGTTAACAGATTCAGGGAAAGCTTGACCCAAGCAAGAGAGGTGCCATATTGCATACTGTGGATTAACATATTGAAGCTCAGCGATATGTCTATTGATCAAGGAAATCATGTCTGATACTGAGCCGTGAGCTTCCAGAAGGCACACAATAGCATTATCTTTGCTCATACTACTCTGAAACCAGGCTTGGGTGGTCCAATGTTTTTTGCTGCCTTCAGCTGTTGGTTGGAGCCCAAGAGGCCATTCACACTCTTTCCCTCTGCTCACACTAGCTGTGAAACCAGGCTTGGGTGGTTGAAAGGTCTTAGCTGTTTCCAGCTGTTGAAGTGCCAATGGCCACTCAATACACAGTTCTTTTTCTCATGCTATCTCTGAAATGGGCCTAGTTGATTCAAAGTTCTTATCCACCTCCAGTTGTTGCCCGTCAAAAGACCACTTATTGTTTGATTAATTCAAAGTTGGAACCACTGACTGGCTCCCAGAGACTGAGCTGTGATGCGAGGCTAAAGCTGAAACTTAGGTCATGATATACAGAGTGCTGTCTCATTTCCAAGACCCATGAATTTGTTACTCTAAATCCTTTATAAATTGAAACATAACACAAAGCTTCACCTAAGATCAGTTGACAACTTCAAGTCTTCTATTTTCTAGAAGACAACTCAAAGATGCATAATTATCATTTGTAATTATTTAATGTGTCTTGCAGGAAAGGACGTGAGTACCAGGTGGTGTTGGGAGAACACAACAGGGATGTAGAGGAGGGCAGTGAACAGCGCATCCCAGTCAATAGTAATGAAATCTTTGTACACCCGCGTTGGATCAGCATATGTGCAGCATGTGGGTAAGTGGCTGCTCAGGGGTTCACACTTTTATAACTTCCACATTCCTTCTGTTGTTGTTTCATTATCAGCTTTTGCTCATGTTCACATTTAATATTTTACTTATTCTAAAAATTGAGAGGCACATGTAAACCCGATGGCTCTGTCTTGGAAATAGTGACAAAATCAAGTGTTGTTTTGCATTCTTTGACTATTTAGAAAAAAACAAACCTGACTGAATGGATCAAAAAAGTGATGCAATGTGCTATCGAATGCCAAATAATGAAAACATTTATCAGACAATTGTAATCAAGTGATGTCCATATACCTGTGTAAATGCAAACTAGGGGCATAACATAGGCCCCTGAAGCTCCTGTGGTGCAGCGGGCCCCCAACCATTCTGGGACCTCTCAACCCTTCAAGGCCCTCTAAATATCTGCGAGATATGGAAGACTAAAGCTGGGGGTCTTTTCAAATATTGCATGGGGCCCCTTTATTTTGCATCATGCCACTGATTGCATACAGTCAATAATTAACATCAGCAAGTACCAATTTACTAGCAGCTCTAGTGTTGATTATATGAGACATCACCAGTTGTTTGTCATTCAAGCTAAGTATACTATATCCTCTTGGGTTCCTTGCTCAGTCATACAATCTGTTCAGTGATGTTCACAAATGTGTGCAAACGTACCTTAATTATGGCCCTTCCTTTTAAGTCTAAGACTGTTTCCAGCTCAGTACTGATGGAAACTTCCTTGAGTGTCCTGTATTTATAGATTTTTTATTTTGAACTTCACATTTACGTACATTACTAATATATATACCTTCCACATACACAAACATGAAGTTAAGAATAGTATATTTTCAGTTTCCTATAAGTACTTATCTTTATGATATTGAGGTAGACAATATTTTGCATACAACGTTAAGGCCGGGTGTTATTTTGCTATGTGATGTTGTGACATACACTCCTTCCCTCGAAAACTGCCTATCCTCCGCTCAGAACTGACAACAATGATCCCATGCAATTATTGGCATTAGCTGATCAAACTCTGCAACTGAGCACCATTTGGACATCAATCTCCTTTGTTCCTTCAGAGATGAAACCTGATGCATTAAGCTCCACACTATGCCTTGAGATGCCCATTGGGGATGCTCTTCTTGAGCACTAATCTTAGTGTGATTCGCTTTCATATGGTTTAACCAAATTGATCAAAGCTCTTAATAAGAAGATAGCCTATAACTAATCGACTAAAAGACTGTCACATATTATTAATATCAGATTTGTTCTACTGTCAGATTGACCTTCAGCTGCACCATGATTCTGGGGACTGTGGGGCATATTTATACTCTGTTTGCGCCGGAATTGCGTCATTTTTTTTGACGCATTTCCGACGCAAAACTAACTCCATATTTATACTTTGGCGTTAGACGCGTCTAGCGCCAAAGTCCATGGAGTTTGCGTCATTTTTTAGCGTGGACACCTACTTTGCGTTAATGAGATGCAAGGTAGGCGTTCCCGTCTAAAAAATTTACTCCGAGGCATGTGCGCCGTATTTACACTCCCGGGCAAAATTCACGCCTGGGAGTGGGCGGGTCAAAAAAAATGATGTACGGCCGCTTTTGCGCCGTTTTTTAGCGCCATGGCAGGCGTTAAGGGACCTGTGGGCTCGGAAGGAGCCCAGAGGTGCCCTCCCAAGCCCCCAGGGACACCCCCTGCCACCCTTGCCCACCCCAGGAGGACACCCAAGGCTGGAGGGACCCATCCCAGGGACATTAAGGTAAGTTCAGGTAAGTTTTAAAAAAAACAAATTTGTGGCATAGGGGGGCCTGATTTGTGCCCCCCTACATGCCACTATGCCCAATGACCATGCCCAGGGGACAGAAGTCCCCTGGGCATGGCCATTGGGCAAGGGGGCATGACTCCTGTCTTTGCTAAGACAGGAGTCATTTCAATGGGGGTTGGGAGTCGGAAAAAATGGCGCAAATCGGGTTGAGGCGAAAAATTCGCCTCAGCCTGACTTGCCCGATTTTTTGGCACCCAAGCTCCATATCTCCCTACGCCGGCGCTGCCTGGTGTATGTCGTTTTTTTTCACGCACACCAGGCAGCGCCGGCGGCTAACGCCGGCTAACGTCATTGAATAAATACGGCACCCGCATGGCGCTTCAGAATGGCGTCAGCCGGCGTTAATTTTTTTGACGCAAAACTGCGTTAGCGCAGTTTTGCGTCAAAAAGTATAAATATGGCCCTATGTTCCATTTGTGTGCCTTAGAGTTACTACATCTTAGGTAGCTCTAGTCTGGTAACAGGGAGATGGTTACCTGGACCGCTCTGCAAAGGTGATACACAGTCTGAGGTCCAGGTTTACTAACATCCATTCCACGCTGTGTGAAAAGCTGCAGTGCTTCATTGTGTAAAGGGTATACTATTGTGTATTAACAAAGAGTTGCATGTCAATAACAGCATTTGTGATATAAAAAAAGATGTTTTGCACTATTCTGTGCACGGTGTCACAGCACAAAAGGGATGGAGAAATATCTTGCATGAGATATGTACACAATGAACATCCTCCAGTCCATCCTCCAAGAACAATGAGCATCCTCAAACCTCTCTCCTATAGCTTTGAACATCAGCTTCCAGGTCCCCTCACAGTAACATTTCATGCAATGACATCGTTTTTGTCCATCAGAGATAGGTGAATAGTTAATTCTTATGAAAGCACCTTCAGCAGGACATAGGGCCTCAATTAGATGTTTGAGGGAACTGAAAATCTTGCAGTTTCTACAGGCATGTCTAACTAGTGAGTAGAACCCACCAGCTGACTTTCCACCGCAATAATATGTTATTGGTGGAGGAAGTGCAGCTGTGGTCTGTAATCCTTATTTAAAGTCTCCTCCAGGGATTAGAAGATTTTCGGTTCCCTCCAATCTCTAAATCAGGTTTTATATCAGTACTTATACACCCCCAAAATAACTTTATTCTTTTCCATTCCTCCAGCTTTGACATGACTATTACACATCAACATCTTCAAGTCTAAGCAGCAAATGACAATTTCTAGTGGGTTCACAGGGGTGATTAGTTGTATTGTATTGCAATTGCATTTTTTATATCACTTAGGAAACATTGACAAGGCGTTGAAGAACTTAAATATCATAATTTCGTTAAAGACCTTCTGAGTGATGTGTAAAAGGCATTTTATTGAAGGAGGAATCACATTTCTATGTTTTTAATAATAGAAAGAGGACAAGGTGCTGATTTTATGGCTTAAAATCCTGAGCCTCTAAGTCTGTGGGTCATAGCTCAAAGCATATACTGAATTGTATGACAAAAACATGACCACATCTGTGAAGTATACATTAGCAGCTTCAACGCCCATTGGCGACCCAAGAGCACTACTGCAATCACGAGTACGAATACGAGCATGTGTGTGTGTGTGTGGGGGGCGGGTGGCAAAGGGTGTTAGAGGGTCCACCACCTTTCACTCCCTTTGATAAGATAGTCTTTAGTTAGTAACTAATCCATCTGCTTATTTGGATTGCAGTAATGACATCGCCCTGATGAAGTTATCCAGGGATGCTGAGCTCAATGACAAGGTGAAGCTTGGATGTCTTGCACCCGCCGGCCAACTACTTGAAAATAACTACTCCTGTTACATCAGTGGCTGGGGGCGACTGGCCAGTATGTATTCTGCTCTTCCAACTATTAATGTTCACTTTGAATATCTCATGAGGATGTCAAACCATTTCAAATAATGAGAAAATTGATCTTCTGAGGGACACACTAGGATTAGTTAATTTCTGTCTCACAGCCCTTGTTTCTAGTAGATTTTATAAGTCTAGCTCCTCGTGGTAGACGGCTGTCTCTGGCCATCCTGCAACACTGGGTCTGTTGGCATGAGGGTGACCCCTTCACTCCAGGTCTTTACTTACACTGTATCTGGTCCTGAACTTCTCATTATAAATCATTGTTTTTGGTGTGTTGATCTAATTATTTAAAGGAAGCACATGAAGACTGTAGCACCCAAAATCCATCAGAGTATCCAGATCTAGGAATAGTGTCAGTAATAACTTGGAAGGAAGTGGTCATGTTAACTGGTATGTTCCGGTATTGAGAGTGTCAGTCTCCAAGCTCTGTGTATTACTCATTGGATCTCAAGCTTCATTCGCTCCATTAGTTTTCCTGTTTAATCGTTGAGAAGGCGTTGTGTAGTGTTCTGATAGCTCATTGTGCCTACAGAGGTTCAAGACTTATGTATTTGCCACAGAGACTCTGTCACTGTTTAGTGCTCGTAAATTTACCACAACTACATATGATGTTGCAAACACACAATAAATACACATTAAAAATGGTTTGATGATAGTAGGATGGTGTCTAAACGAGGTTTCATAACTTATTAACCCTGATTGTGGGTGGCATTGTAATAGGGTTGTCACCTTGCCTTTTTTACAGGCCTGGCTGATATTTTTAAGTCCAAGTCGGTAAAAGTATTGGGAAACACATTGAAATCTGGATTTTTTTTCTTCTGAAACACAAACCGTAAACAGCAAGCACAGAAAAAATCAGTCAAACTCTGTTTGATAGCTCTAAATCGGTTTCGAATTATTGTTAGAGCAAACAGATGAAGGACTAGCATAGTGTATCAAGTTCTTGCCTGCTCCACAATAATATAAATGAAACAAATAGCCCCCTAAGGCAGGGGGCAACCCTACTAGGAACTTACCGTTGACTGAAAATATTCATTGCAGGAAGAGAATTGGTCCTGTTTATTGGAACAAGGTATTCCTGAGTGCAGTTAAACTAAAAATTTTCGCCGTGTACAAACCTGAAGGGATTTGTCCCTGGAAATAAGATTTAAATTATGTTTTACCGGTTGCTCTATTACTGACCCATATCTCCCGGTTCTGTGACTCCCTGAAGCCAACATTGAAACTGGAAAGAGTCTGGTTGACTTTTTAAAGAATGCCCTTAATATTCAATCCACATATACAAGGTGTATACAGATTTTTTCATAGGTTAGACAACCGAAGTGTCCATAGAACATTTTATTTTAGTAAATTATAGTCTCAAAATCCAGTCAGTTTCTACCACGGTATTACCTCAGATGTTGATTCTAATGGAGTCGGAGCTTTACTGTGATTGGTTAGGTAGACCTTGTCCGAACAATTATTCTTAACCCACTCATACAGACACTTCTTGATTTACTTGAGGAAAAACAGTTTGAGCATACGATATCAATCCATGTACACCTTTTCAGAAGCATCGAAACTTCTGAACAATGTAATCTCCCTCCGTACAGGAGCATTTGTTAAATAGCATTCACATGTATTTTAGGACAATATTCCAATGGAATCTCTTTATGGAAGCTGTGCAGAAGTACCCATAAATAGATTAAGGAAAGGGAAAAGATATGTGGAAATGCCATATACAAAGGTGATTGAGAAAGAGGGAATTGCTTGCCTGTTGAAGAAGTAATCCTAGTCGTTCCCACGGTGGTAAATTGAAAGAGAGATAGAGAAGTGGTGATTTCTTAGGACGGAATCAGAGACTGCCTTTTTCATGCCACGTGTTTCAAGATCTCCTGTTTTACCCTTTTCTACATTTATGGGCCTGTCTTTGCCTACATGCAAGTCAAGTGATTTATTGTAAAGACTTTCCTAAAAAAAGGCAATGCTAGTCCAAAGACATACACAGATTCAAGGAGTTTGCCTTTTCTGCAGTCACTAATGTTACTGTTCTTTAATCTATAAATACATTTGAGGACTTTTAGGCCCAATCTTCTACTGCCCTCCCTCTTGTTTAAATTTAGTACGGCAGTATCTTCTTAGATAAAGCTTCTAAACGTTTCCATGCTGTTCCTTGCTAAGCCTTGATTATGATGAAATTTTGTTGGTCTTAAATCTGCAAACTTTGCACTTTGTATTAGGAGAGAGGGTGTATTCATATGTATTCAGGAAACATTTAAAACCACACTTGTTGTAGATGACATTTAGATGAATGCGTTTAGATGACTGTTGTCAAGAGATCAGCTGGATAGAGGGAGTAGGTACATGATACCATTCATTCATTCATGGACTAAATTTTCATCTTGAGTAGGAACTTTTGTTTTGAGCATTTCATGTGATTATGTAAGTCATTCTACCCAAAATAATTTAAAGTGTTACATTTTTATTGTGAGAATACTCAATTGTTTAGGGAATTCTATTGTCTGGCTGTAACAAGATGGAGTGAGCATTGGCTTTTCCGCTATGGCTGGGTGGTTTCAGTCCTTCCTGCAATCTTGCTAGTCCTTTTCTTTGTCATCCCACTGTAGGGCATTTACTTCTGCAGTAGACAGGACCATTGCTGACGTATCTCTGTTCAAGGAATGATTGAAGGAATCTTTAGGCATAAGGCCTCCACTGAAGATCTTCTGAAGGCTCTATCCAATATTTCTCCAGCTCTCACCTGTCAGCAGTTGACTGTGCCTTTCACTGAAGAAAGTGGGAGGCCTGTGGTACTGAACCATCTTCTGTTACTCACAACATTCAATATGTCTTGTTTTCTTCCTCCTGTGGGTTATTCTTTTTTAGCTTCCTCTCTGATATTTAGGGGCATATTTATACTCCGTTTGCGCCGGAATTGCGTCGTTTTTTTTGACGCAAAACTAACTCCATATTTATACTTTGGCGTTAGACGCGTCTAGCGCCAAAGTCAATGGAGTTAGCGTCATTTTTTAGCGTGGACACCTACTTTGCGTTAATTATATGCAAGGTAGGCGTTCCCGTCTAAAAAATCGACTCAGAGGCATGTGCGTCGGATTTATACTCCCGGGCAAAAATCACGCCCGGGAGTGGGCGGGTCAAAAAAAATGACGTACGGCCGCTTTTGCGCCGTTTTTTAGCGCCTGCAAAAGGCAGGCGTTAAGGGACCTGTGGGCTCTGAAGGAGCCCAGAGGTGCCCTCCCATGCCCCCAGGGACACCCCCTGTCACCCTTGCCCACCCAAGGAGGACACCCAAGGCTGGAGGGACCCATCCCAGGGACATTAAGGTAAGTTCAGGTAAGTGTTTTTTTTAATTTTTTTTTGTGGCATAGGGGGGCCTGATTTGTGCCCCCCTACATGCCACTATGCCCAATGGCCATGCCCAGGGGACATAAGTCCCCTGGGCATGGCCATTGGGCAAGGGGGCATGACTCCTGTCTTTGCTAAGACAGGAGTCATTTCTATGGGGGTTGGGAGTCGTAAAAAATGGCGCAAATCGGGTTGAGGCGAAAAAATTGCCTCAACCTGACTTGCCCCATTTCTTGACGCCCAAGCTCCATTTTCCCCTACGCCGGCGCTGCCTGGTGTACGTCGTTTTTTTTAACGCACACCAGACGGCGCCGCCGGCTAACGCCGGCTAACGCCGGCTAACGTCATTCAATAAATACGGCGCCCGCATGGCGCTTCAGAATGGCGTTAGCCGGCGCAAATTTTTTTGACTCAAAACTGCATTAGCGCAGTTTTGCGTCAAAAAGTATAAATATGGCCCTTATTTTTTCCACTTCCCTACTCCCTCCTGGTCCTTCTGTACGTTTCATCCTTCTTGGATCCTTTGCCTCCGAATACCCTGGCTATGGGGGTGAATATAAGTTGCCTGGTGTATCACAAAAGCTAAGACTGCTCCACAGAGCACATGGAGTTTGTATTCTCCTCCCAAAGGTTATTGTTCCTCCGTTTATTCTGATGGCAATTTGCTAGCTGGTGAAGTGGTTTACCTAGACAACGGTCTTGGCAAAGGTTTTTGGTCTATTTTCTATGTTATGTTCCACTTATCATTTGTTTTTGAGAGTACATGAGGTATTGGCAAATGCTTACTCTGTTAGGAGTATTTATGCTAAGAAGCCGTGTAGCCAAGAAGACCATGAGGATGAGAAGATTCTACAGTGTCACCCCGGAACGTCTTTGTGCCTACTTTGAATCCTCTCTCTCTCGACTCTCCAATCTCCTTGTGACTCGCATGGCTAGCATGTGCCCTCAGACTATGGTGAATGAGAGGGCTGCAGAGAACCATCACCACCTGGTGATCTGCCATTGCTTAGACTGTTCATCCAGTTTCAGATCTGCCAAGATCAAAACCTTTCTCACCGTGTGAGGAGGGAGTGTGGACTTGGAGAAGGGTGAGGCTTTGTGCCAAGCACTGTCTGTAAGGCATTTCTATCCTTCACTTCCTTCCACTCCAAAATGCAAACAAATAAAAAAGCGAAAGCAAAAATTTATTAGATTGCTGTTTATGTCTGGCCCCTAATTGACAATGGCTGTGCAGATCCTCTAAACCCAAACGGAAAATCCACTATGAACATGGGTTTCCAGCTCACCTTGAGATCCACCATGTGTTATCAACTCCTCAGCCAACAACGTATGACACATGGTTGGGTTGGTGCGTGTGTGTTCGCAGGTTTGCAGTTTCCCTTCCCTCCTCTTTTCTACTTTCACTATTCCTCCCTTTCTCTTGGAAATCTGTTCTTTCTTTATGGATAACTCTATTATACAGGCCACAGAATGGCTCTACCACTGTTTTCCATGCACTATTGGAGCAATATTAGAAGTCTGCATGGCAGACTCATACACCAGAGCACAGCACAAAGTCTGTACTATATGCATTCCTTGCTCCAAGGAGCTTCTGATGCACTTTGGAGCTTTAAGCCATTACAGGTTACCAGCCTGTCACAGTGATGCATAGCCACACATGTCAACTACCAGCATGCAATGCCAGCTGCAGGCCATGCATCAAAGGAGTGTGAGACACACACCTTCTTTGTGGTTGCTGTGGCAGATTGCAATGGTGCACTGCATGTGGGCTTCTTCAAAGTGTATCTGGCTGACCACGTCTGTCACAGAGTTGTCTGTCTCCTTCTGGGGTGTGGTGGTCTGTTAGTAAAGTTTTATTTTAGCATCAAATGACTTTTGAAGTTGTTGGCAACCACATTACACACAATGCTAATCCCCATCTATCTCAATGCCTGACTAATTTTATGCAGAATGATGAGCAAGATGTGGAGTGTCAGTGGTGGATCCCTAGCAAGGGTACTTAGGCAGTGCCCAACCACATGTGTGATGTACAGATCTTAAGGCCTGAAGTGCATAAAAGAGAGGAATGTGTGATTGCTATTATTTTACATGGTTTGTATGTGCCCCACACTGCCTAAATGCCTTGGAGCAGTAGAGTTTAGAATAGATTTGCCTAAAAATGTGGTAAGAGGGTTTGAATCTCATGCGTTGCTCAAAAATGTGGTAGGAGATTTCGAATCTCATGCCTTCTGAGCACCTCCAAAAGCAGGTATCAGCTTTAAAGACCACATAATAAAAGAGAGTTCTCAAGTTTTGCAGATCCATGTGCTAGTAGCTCTTCACATTATAATCTCCTTGATTTATCTCTAAGGAAGAGTATGTGGTATCCTGGTTTCTCTTAATATATAGGTTCCTCTCCTATCTACGCAAATAAGGCTTTACTTTATCAATTAGTCATTATAACCTGACTCAGTCTTTCGTGTTCACTTCCAATAACAATTTTCAATGGTATGACAAAAGAGATGTATTATTTATTATGTTGTTTCAATTATATGTTGGTGCACTTTACCTCATTGATACTTGCGCAGACGTTTCTCAATTTCTCAGAAAACTGCATTAGTGCTGAGTGCACAACCCAGCTGTCTTCAAAACCCTCTGTCTTGCTCACAGAGCCCTCAAAAGTAAAGGCCCATCTTCCCTGAACAAAAAACATTATACCCTACCTTACCATTCTGCACAAGTCTTGTGCTCTGCCTTCCTGTGTCTGGCCATCTCATCTCACATCACTCTTTTGCAAGATCAGGGACCATCGTTCTCTTATGTGATTGCAAACAAACTGGAATATGCTTCTACTCTCCATTCTTCAGCTGTCTAACTTCACCTCTTTGAAAATGTTTGAAAACTTGGCTCTTCCAGCAGGAATGTTCCCCTCAGTACTTTGGGTTTTTAGCATCAGTATGCCTCCTTCTCCTGCCATAATGCAACTCATTCATTATTATACTTGTAATAGCTTTATTTACTTCTAGCCTTCACAGGCATATTTAATTCATACATACCTTGAAAATGTTTCTTTCTCTTTGGAGACCACTAATCTATTCTAGGTTCATCCATGTTTTTGGGTTATAACCAATTATCAGACCATTTCTACTCACAGTGAAATCTCTATTGCTTTTGATTGTTTCTGTGTCAATCTTAAATTAATTCAGGGTTTCAAATAATAATTAAAACACACACCTCCTTCAGGATATATACCATTGGCACACTTAAAATGGCTTCCATTACTTCCTCATGGACAGGATATCAATCTGGGGGGACAGGAGAGGGTTGTGTGCAAAACTATAATACATCAGCAACAAGCTCATCCAATACAGGTTTTTCCAGTCTAGACCTGAATAAATAATACATTATGGAGGGCTAATAATACCAGAATGCCAAACAAAATACAAGGACCAGATGAGCCTCTCTTTCACAGAGCTGAGAAATTTGAGTGCACTGTCATAAAAGTCTCCATAATCATCTAAGTACAGTCCAATTATTATGTTATGTTTACCTAACTTTATAGTGTACTCCATGCCTGCCCACAGCTGCCCATTATTTTGACAAATTAGTTGCCATTGGAGAATGTGAAACATATTTTCCCAGTTGCAAATGGAAGTGGTTTAGACTAGGTGCAGCAGTTACTTATTTTAGAGTTTTTGTAAAGTCAGTTTTAAAGCGCTAAATATTTTCATAGGAAATAAGGGGCATATTTATGAGCCCCTTGCACAGCCGTTGTGTCACTCTATGTGATGCAGCTGCGGTGCAAACCTTTAAATCATATCTATGAGGCCACGCAAAGCCACTTTGCATCGCTTTGAATGGCCTCATGGATATGGAGTAAGGCAAGGCAGCACAAATCTCTATGTGTCCTCCCTCTGTCTTATGGAGGCATTCCATGAGTGTTGCGGTAGGTGTTCCCATACAACACCCATGGATTTTGACACATCCCCAGGTTTATGAGATCTTGTAAACCTGGGGATGCACCAAAATCTTACGTCAAGGATAAATATCACCATTTCTCCTCGTTATTTCCTCGTTCTATGTGTGCTGCATTGCTTCATGGTGCAAGGGTGTCTGCAATGGCGCTAGACTTCTGAAACGGTGACCGTACAGGAGGAAAGGACAGGAATGGTGCTTAGAGCTTGTTAAGTGCACGAATTCCAAGCAGGTTCAATTATTCTTACATATTAACTACAGGAATCTTTCTTGAAGACCTTAAAAAGTCATACATATGCCCATTATTAAAGAAAACAAACCTGGGCCCACATGACCCCAACAACTATAGACCAATTACAAATGGACCTTTCCTGTGCAAACTGATAGAAAGCACAGCATTTGCCCAGATGTCACAGTTTATTGAAGATAACTCCATACTTTCAGACTACCAAACTGGATTCTGCCCAGGAAGAGGCACTGAATCTGCCCTCAATCCCATCTGGGATGATCTTAAAAACACAATAGACCACATGGAGTCACTACACTCCTTTTCTTGGACCTCACAGCTGCCTTTGACACAGAAGACCATGACACCCTAATACAAAGACTCTACAAAGCAGGCATAGAGGGGACTACTCTTGACTGGATCACATTCTCCCTTCAAAACAGGTCAAATGTCATCCATACTCCCCCTTTCTCGTCTAAACCCTACTTCACAAAAGCAGGGTCACTCAAGGCTCAATCATCTCACCCATGCTTTTCAACATCTACATGATGTCATTACCAGCAATGATCAATGAATTTCAACTCACATGCTACAACTATGCAGATGACACACAAATACTCCTTAAACTGAATTCCCCAAAGAAATTGGAAACTCACAAATCTTCAGTTGCCTCAGAGCCGTTGATCAGTGGATGACATGGAGCCATCTCAAACTGAGTGCTTCCAAAACGGAAATATTCACATGTGGTGATTGGCAAAATTATGACCCACTCTGCGAGTGGCCTGATGACCTGGGACCACCTTCCAAAGTATCTAAGGCAGTTAGAAATCTTGGAATTACCATAGACTCCAAGTTAACAATGAATGCCCAAAAGGACAAATTAGCAAGATCAAGCTTCATCACCATGAAAACTCTGTGACGCATCTTCCCCCACCTCGGATTCCCACGTAGTGTGCATGCTACTATCGCTCTTGTACTATCTAAACTGGATTACGCCACTGGCCTCTACAATGGATCATCTCTATCTGCTATGAAAAAACTGCAACACATTCAGAACTCGGCTGCCAGATTACTCCTACATGCAAAGCCACAAGCCCACATCTCCCCTCCCTTGAGGGCCCTACATTGGTTACTGGTTGCCAGAAGATCCACCTTCAAGCTGTTTTGAATCACCCACAAAACCATACATGGAACAGGACTGCTTTTCATCAGGAATAAAATCACCAAATACATTCAACACAGAAACCTCCGCTCAAGATTGGCACCCCACCTCAAAACACCACCATACAAGAAAAATATAATAGGTGGTGCATCTTTCTCTGTTAAAGCAGTCAAACTATAGAATTCATTACCCCCAAATGTAAGATCCACTGATAACTAACTTATCTTCAGAAGACTACCCAAGAGTTGGCTTTTTCCTACATAACCACCATACTCAAACAGCAATGGCCGCATATCACTTTGTATGTAGACATTTATAATTTGATTATATGTATATATCCAGATGTATGTATTTCTTTGTACAAATAGGAATAATAACTATTTTATCTTAAAATATATACATTCTCTTTAGACCTGTTTAACAAATGTATATTTTACTTATGGTTATATGTATATATGTACAAATGTGTATGTATGTGTGGATATATATAAATATATATATATATATATATATATATATATATATATATATATATATATATATATATATATATATATATAAATATTATTCTATGCTTTACTTGTTCATAGGTCATTGCACAGTTTCTATATAAGTTATTTGATTAATTTGATTAGATGCTTAAAAGTCTCTGTTTTTATTTTATCTATCACAATATGTAAATATTACCGTAACTATTTATCTACGAGCATTTCACTATTAAAATATTGAGGAAAGATAAAATAATGTTGTAAAGAACACAAATAAATGAACTATAAAAACTGCAACACTTGAAAGTCTGTGTTTATACAACTTTACAGTTCAATATATTATATTCCTTGCACGTATATTCCCTTACTATGTAATCTTTATTTATTACTTTATTCCTACTGTAAAGGAGAAAAAATGAATAAACAAGTACTCTCTTGAAAGCTTTACTCTGTTCCACCACCACTATATACTTATCAGTCTATCCTCTATTTTCACTCTCTGGCTCAATCCCAAACCATTCTACTACTATGATCTCCAAAATAACCCTTTGTAGACTCTTTCTTCCTCTAGCTCTCCTGGCTCACTCCTAACCTGAGTTTACTACTATGATCTCCCAAACAACCCTCTAAATTATCCCACATTTATCTCTCCTTTGACTTATCCCAAAACCAATTTTACCACTATAATCTCCCTAATCTCTTTCTACAGACTATTACTACTATGAGCTACCAATTAACACTTCTGGATTATTCCCTCCTCTAGCCCTCCATTACTCTATTCAAACCAACTAACAGACTCACTTGTCCTCTACTCAAATTAACTCATACCTGTCTATACTAATACTAAAACTGTACTCATATTTCCTTATACTAATACACCGATAATCATCTTGGGTTCCTGAGTAGTGTGCTACTCGCCAAAAAGCTTTTTGACGCCTCATCAGGGGTAATAAGCGCTATATAAATACAGTTACAATTACATTCTGAAAGCTGTCTCCGAGATAACGAATCTTGGAATAACCTTACAGGTCAGAGGGCCCGTCCAGGGGTAAGGGCGGAAGGGACAGATCCCTGGTTACATAAACAAACCAGTCAGCAAGCGTTTATCTGCTGATTTGAATCCACTTTTTTTTCTTCTTTTGCAGCGGGTGGAGCTCTGCCTGCAACTCTGCAGCAAGCACTGCTCCCAGCGGTAGACCATGCTCATTGCACCCAGAGAGACTGGTGGGGCAGTACAGTCAAGGATACTATGGTCTGTGCTGGCGGGGACATCAAAGCTGGCTGCAATGTGAGTACCTTATTTCAGTGATTATGAGACAGGCAGGAAACAAATCTGCTATGTGCATGTGTGTGTTTGTGTATGTGTGTGTCGTGCATGCATGCACGCATGCGTTATGTGTGTGAGAGAAAGAGACAACACCTTAATTCCCTTCAGAAACAATCCTAGAACCATAAGGGGCAGCCAGCCTCTGAGAGCACCTAGGTACCACAAAAATTGTAGCATAACAGAGATAATTTTTGTCAAACCACACCCATTACTACAGGTACCTCACTTTTTAACCACACTTTTTACTATCCATTAGGAGTCGGCCATCGGGAACAGGGATTAATATGGAGAAATCGGTGTGTCGTAGCAATTTTAACGTGAAATGTCCGATTCCCAGACTGTTTTCTTGGACATGTCTAACAGATTTTACCGGTGGATTTGTCACATGATCACATTCGGTATTCCTGAATGTAGTTATACCAAGTGACTCACACTTCTAATTTGGTAAAAAAGTCCTGTTTCCACCAAATCAGAATTAAGAGGCTATTCCTAATAAGGGCCTTGGCATTGAATTCCAAATTATGCTAAACAAATACTCCCTGTGTGAGGCTTTTGTGTGTTTTTCAATTGTTTTAGTGCAAAAACCTTTGAATCACGTTTTTAATAGAATGTCATTGCTGTAAGAATATACAAACACGTGCATTCATTTAAAATCCGTTGGAAAATCCAGCCTGAAGGTAAAACTCTTTTCAAGTATTGACAACATAAATTATCCCTCACTGTACTTTAGAAAAATGTACATACGTTCAAGACTGACAGACGACCAAGCTGAGTGCCACCTACTTCACTGTAATATTTACTTCATTGACGAGGGCATCTTTTTCCTAAGTCCTAACAAAGTGCTTCTACTTATGAGTAAAGAATGTGCATCAATTTAATTTGAAATAATGCATTCGCTAGTACTTCTACGAGCATTGACCAATCAGTTTTAAACTCATATGTTAAGCATGCCACATTGGCTAAAATTGCACCGTCATTGGCTCTCATGAGGTGACCTTTGGCAACCAAATTATTCCCATTAGTCCATCTGGAATGGCAAACTATGATAATGGACAATGGAAAAAAACAGAAGGCGAAATGTAATTGATCATCCAAGTATATTAAGAGAGTGACCTGAAGTCGGTTTCGCCAGAATGGCAAGTATTAATCCCGTTCATTTGTCTGGTTGTAATCTTGCCACGTTTCCACCGTCCACAGTAGACATAAGCATGGTCATTTGGTTGGCAGATTGTTTGACTGAAAGGTCTTGACTAATGGTTCACCCATCTGACAGGCAGCCATGCTTCAATTGGCATAACTATGACGGAAACTGACGATGGTGTCAACTCGCTGATTTGTATATTTCTCAGAAATGTAAGCACATTTGACATTCATCAACAGGTCTAGTTCCATTTCCTAAGGAGTGTGCATGTACTTTGGGATATTAGTCTGCCCATACAATAGATGGTGTATAAATAGAAACAAAGGCCCATATTTATATTTTTTAGCGCCGCATTTGCGTCATTTTTTGACGCAAAAGCAGCGCAAACTTACAAAATACAATTGGGGCATATTTATACTCCGTTTGCGTCGGAATTGCGTCGTTTTTTTTGACGCAATTTCGACGCAAAACTAACTCCATATTTATACTTTGGCGTTAGACGCGTCTAGCGCCAAAGTCCATGGAGTTAGCGTCATTTTTTTGCGTGGACACCTACTTTGCGTTAATTATATGCAAAGTAGGCGTTCCCGTCTAAAAAATCGACTCTGAGGCATGTGCGTCGGATTTATACTCCCGGGCAAAATTCACGCCCGGGAGTGGGTGGGTCAAAAAAAATGACGTACGGCCGCTTTTGCGCCGTTTTTTAGCGCCTGCAAAAGGCAGGCGTTAAGGGACCTGTGGGCTCTGAAGGAGCCCAGAGGTGCCCTCCCATGCCCCCAGGGAAACCCCCTGTCACCCTTGCCCACCCCAGGAGGACACCCAAGGCTGGAGGGACCCATCCCAGGGACATTAAGGTAAGTTCAGATAAGTATTTTTTTTAAAAAAAATTGTGGCATAGGGGGGCCTGATTTGTGCCCCCCTACATGCCACTATGCCCAATGACCATGCCCAGGGGACAGAAGTCCCCTGGGCATGGCCATTGGGCAAAGGGGCATGACTCCTGTTTTTGCTAAGACAGGAGTCATTTCTATGGGGGTTGGGAGTCGTAAAAAATGGCGCACATGGGGTTTAGGCGAAAAAATTGCCTCAACCTGACTTGCCCCATTTCTTGACGCCCAAGCCCCATATCCCCCTACGCCGACGCTGCCTGGTGCACGTCGTTTTTTTTAACGCACACCAGACGGCGCCGGCGGCTAACGCCGGCTAACGTCATTCAATATATACGGCACCCGCATGGCGCTTCAGAATGGCGTTAGCCGGTGCTAATTTTTTTGACGCAAAACTGCGTTGGCGCAGTTTTGCGTCAAAAAGTATAAATATGGGCCAATTGTATTTTGTACGTTTGCGCCGATTTTGCGTCAAAAAACAAGGCAAATAGGCGCTAAAAAGCATAAATATGCGCCAAAGTGTTTGCAAACAGGTCTGCTAACTGCAATATAAGTATTTCATGAAAAAACGTTTTAAAATCAGATCAGCTATTCTTCGTCTCGATTATACAGCCTGTCGTTTCCTTACGTTGTATTTGTTTCATTATTTTTCAGGGCGATTCTGGTGGCCCGCTGAACTGCCAGGCTGAAGATGGGACATGGCATGTCCATGGCATTGCTAGCTTTGTATCCTCCGCTGGGTGCAATGCCCTGAAGAAGCCCACCGTCTTCACTCGGGTCTCTGCGTTCAATGCTTGGGTAGAGGAGGTGAGTGTGTTGCTGTTCACTGTCAACCAAAATTAAGGACGATATACCTCCCAGCAAACAGACGCTAAAGTGGAAGCCTGGGAGTACTTGCAGTTTCGAGCAAAATAAAAAAAATGAGAAAAGCACAGTAACAATCAGATAACTACCCTGCTGGAAGCAGGTACAAATATAGAGATTAAATAAGTTATTTTAAGTTTGTTGAGTGGCGTGTTCAGCTACGTCACTGGGGGCCCTTGATTACTTTCCCCAATAGTAATCTACCCACAATATTCAGAGGTATCTGCCTGCCTGGAGGAGGTATAAGTGCCTGCATTGCATCCACCGGTGCAGCTGACGCACTGAAGGCACTATTGAGTGCCAAGCGAGGTGCTATGTTTTTTCGTCCTGCTCTGCTGATTCTGCACAAAGCAGGAGTTAGTACCTGGAAAGCAAAATAGCAATGGCCCTGAAGGCCAGGGAGTTTTCAGTTCAGCAACATAAGCCCTGCACTAATAAGGTAGGTCCATTCCCACTGTTACCCAGAGTTCCTGTGGTGGATGGATCACTTAGTCAAGGGTTTGCGATGGCGGAGTCAACTGTGGCCTTGCCACTGGAAAACTAGTGGTTTTCACACCACGAAGTCAGTTGGGGCGGCAAGTTCAGTAGGGTGGGAGCTCTGCTAATATATGACTTCCAAAGTGGAAGCTAAAAAACACCCCAAGGCTTTTATTTAGAATGGCGCGCGAATTCAGCAATAACATCCTGGTGCAGTGGTTACATTATCCCAGTCAGGAGCAAAAATATTACTCTAGATTGGCAGAATCTGGCATACTTTTGACCATTGGTTACCTCACATTTAACTCGCTTTCTGAACACCTTAAATGAGACCAAATAGGTGCATATTGAAGAACAATATGTGGCCGTCCATAGCCAAACCTCTCTTTCGAAGTCAGCATAATTTTCCAGTAGGCAAGTCCCACTCGTGAATGCATTTCGAGATTACTGAGACATTTGTTTCTCTATTTTTATTACTTTCTTTCTCCTCCTTGTGTTTTTTAGACGATTGGCAACAATTAAGCAGAAACTTAAGATGACTGACTCTAGGAGGCGCTATGTGGTACCCAGATGACGACCTTTGCCACTCAAAACGTTACAATCCACGCCCCTGGCTGAGACTTGCTGTTCTGATCCCTGAAAGAGAAGAATCCTGTGCCTACAGAGCTTCGGGCAAGATTTGCCATCACCCCTTGCTCTTGACAAATTGGCATGTTCCTCCTTTTGATACCTAAAAATTAATAAACTTCTCACAAGTTCTGTTTTCATCTCTATATTTATTTATGTTTTTTTCTGCCTTTTCCACTCGCTCTCTTGAGACCGACATTTTCACAGCCAAACCGCAAAAACCAGGAGGCCCGATTACAGTAGGGTCCCCCAACCCGAAGTGAGTAGGGTAGCAAACGTTTCACTATCACTGGGGATAATTACTACATGTGGAAACACTTTGGCCTATATGAATACTTTTTTAGCGCCGCATTTGCGCCGTTTTTTGACGCAAATGCGGTGCTAATAAAGTATAAATATGGGGCTTTGGGTGCATGTCGAGCAAGGGTATGAGTCATGAAGCACGTTTTGGTGGTTTTATTGCATAAGCTGCACCTCTAAAGCAGACGATCTTAAAGGATATAACTTGATCAAATATCGAAAGTTTATCGAATGTAAATTTCTGTGACATTATTTACTTGATTTCTAGTACTTTTACCACATCCTGGTGTAAGTCTGGCTCGCCCTTTGCTACCCATGGCACTGCCTTTGAGACACCCTGGCCTCAGAGATGACAAAGTCGGTGCCAGGAACACAGTGACAGCTTGTCCTTCCGTAAGTCAGTTGGGACGCCACTGTTTCTGTCAAATTTATATTACACTAGTAATGACTAACAATATACTGTTCACTGTAAGTTAGCTGGAACATGCCTTTCCATGCCAGCTGAGGTGAGTAAAACATGCTTTGAAATGTATCTATGTGTGTTTGCTTGCGGGTGAGAGTGAGACAGTGCATGTATGTGTGAGTTTGTGTGCATGTATAAGTATGTGTGTGTGTGTGAGTGAATGTGGAGGTCAAAAGGCGTGTGATGTCACTTCCGCCACCCATGGCATTTCAGTGAATTGACGTCCATGCCGTTACGCTAGTTGTGGTCTAGTGAGCTAGTAGGGAACTGTGGAGCCAGGAAACACCCATGCTCTTGGGCAATGCCCTTTTGACATTATTCCCTGCTTATACTTTTTAGCATGATTGAGAATATTTTAAATCAATCTAAGAGCTTGCAGTAAGGGTATGGTTAAAAAAATAAAACTGGACTGGATAATACCTGGGGGAGAAAGAGAGTGCGCAGTCTCATAGTCACTAAAATGCAATATGGTGGTAAATGTATAGCAAGCTGTATAGTGTTGCTGTCTCAGTTCTCTTTAAGAAAGTGTTTGGTCTTGGACAAATCATATTCTTACCATGCCTCTGTCACTGATCTGACAACATGTGAGCACTTTGAAAAAGGGCTCATGGGAAAAACAAACACCTAAAGCATATTCCAAATAGTTGAGCATGGTTTAATTCACAAATCTGGGGCTGTACAATGACAGGTGAGGCATTTTGTATGTACATCTTTAAAGCTACTTCCATTCTGTGCTGCAGCTCATCCCTTTCAGGCATAAACAGGCACCTTTATACAGCTAATATAAGTCTCAAAAAGTCAAACTTGGACATCCTCCATCTAGGTGTCTCTGCTGGCAGCTTCAGTCCTTCATTTTTGATTGTCTTGTCAATGGTAAAAAGAGAGACATTTGTCCTGCAGCAGCTCAACTCATTCTGGGCGGCAGGACAGACCACTCAAAAGCAGGACAAACTCACACAAAGTCACAGAAAACATGACAGTTAACTCCCCAAATGTGAGGGTTTTACAGTCCTATTCGACGCAAAATGTATTTGAATGGGGCTACCAAATGCTGCTAACTAACTAAATCCAGTCTATACATAGAAATTGCTTAAGCTACATGTGGTATTGAGCCTGTGTTATTTAATAAATATTTTAATATTTAGAAATATTAAATA